>NC_079167.1:52382946-52455446 GCF_947568905.1 Ostrea edulis
TGAAAACCAGTGAAGGTTTTTGTGTACAATTTTAAGCATCAATTTTAATGATTGTTATTGGTTATGGAATTGAAGCTTCAAATTCACTTTAGGGGTATCTTTATCATTAAGTGCTTTAACGCTGGAATTCAATATTTGGCTTAATAGATTAGTATCTTGACATTGATAATGCACAAAATATAGATGAATGATTAGGTTTGTCTTCCATTTCCACCACAAGTACATGTACTAGTAGTTGTGCTGAAAATTCAAGCATTTCGAACCACTGCAGTTAGATTGCAGTTTTATGGGCTGAAAATCATACAAATGTTAATTTGCATTGTGAGTTCGATTGATTGCCTACGTCAGGCATGGACACACACTGAGGGGTTGAGATTGACATGCGACCCCCTGAGATTGGTGAAAAATACTTATATTTGCCTATTTTTATGCACTTTTAGTAGTGAAATACTAAATATTAGTTTAGTACCAAGTGTAAGTTAAACCCCTGAAAAAAAATTACATGGGTGGACTCCTCCTGGATAATTTTTTTTTAGATTGGCGCATTTATATGTAATTGCACTCACCGTAACATTATAGCATTGCCAGTATGTATTATTTATATTTTGTAGTATACAACTTTACTGCTTTTGAGACAAGTTGAAAAGTCTGTGCATATATCGAAAATGAAATGCATTGAAACAGCATGCTAATTCATAAGGTAATTGTAGCACATGATAAGTTTAAGAAAAAAGTAATCATTTTACAAGCTTATAAGCATAGGAACTTAGATGTATGTCTTAGTACTTCTAGAATAACAGCTAGTGAAATTGGAGCATGGAAGTTCTGAGTCACAAGGAATTAGTTGTCAGCTTGCAGAGGTTAAATTGTATCTATGATTGTTTCTGAACATAATATGGTATTGTGTTTGTGCAGGTTGGGTTTTTGATGTCGGTATGTATTTGTGAGAAATGGGGAGGGGATTGTTGTAGTCTGAATGGCTATTCACCTTTGACAGGACTTCACTACACTTGTCACTGAGGCTATTCTTAGATTTTGAAATATAAGTTTCCTCCTCCTATTAGCTCACCTGAGCAATGAAAGGTTTAAGGAGGAATTACACACCTGAGAAATCTGATATATAGATAGAAAGTGGAGGATAAGTACAATAATATTTATGAAATTGAAAACTTTCAAATAAATTTACTGTATTTAGTTAAAAATGTAGTTTTAGTAAAAAGAAAATTAAGACCTCTTCTGGACTTGAACACCCAATCTACAGACCAGCAGTTGACATGTTACAAGTATTGCTAATATTTATACATTTGTATTTTCATTCTTGTTTTAAAAGGAAGACGGCCATTATGACGATGTGTTATTCCTCCTTAAAAATCTTCTCTGATCAAAGTCTGCTCATCATGTTTGACTTCATCAGAACTGCTAGGGCACTTAATTTCAAACTAATGCCACAAAGCATCCTTGGGGGAAGGGATTTAAGTTTGTAGTGCCTCTTCCAAGGGAATATAATTGGAAAATAGGGTGGAATGTTTAGAAAATATTCAAATTAAAAAGCTGAAACTAATTGAGGTCAAACAATAAACCTTTGGGCCAAAGTGGAGCCGCAATCAGGGTTTAAAATATACAGGTAAGGATCATGTTTTCAAGAATCATAAAGCTATAATTGTCAAATTAAAACTCAAGTTTGATGAAATCATGACTCCCAGGACATGAGTTTTACAGAGAAATACATGTATTTTAAAGAAAATTTCTAAAGATTCACAAGAGAATGAATTGTATACTAAATATAGAAGGGATGTATATGGAGCTAAGATAGGCCTGCAATAAGGGTATAATTTAGTTTAGGATGTTGGTACCCAAATGATGTGCAAGGTGAGCTTTGGGGTTTCATGAGCCACCTTATTGTATATCATGTTTTGTATTTCATATATTATCAAAAGTAATGCAGATAAATTATTGTATGGACTGTACATTATGACATGCTAGGTTCTCCCCACCAGAACACTTTACTATTAGTCTAGAGTGATTATAGTAATTATGAAATCAAAAACTAGTGCAAATTCCCTGTGCTAAGGCTCTGAATTAGCAGATGAATCACACGGATGTCTGTATATGATTTCACAGGTGTCCAATTCAGCAAAAACTGTGCCAATAGAGGATAATATAGCAAATTACTGGCACAGAAAAGGAACTTTAAAATTTGGCATTTAGAATACTTCAGCATTTTAAAATCTTTGATGAATAGAAAATGAAAAGCATTAAAAAATGTCGAATGATAATGTCGATGATGAATTTGCATGCATCATCAGCTAGCAGATGATGCAGGGATTATTGAAACAGCATGAGATTGGCTTGTAAAAGAGTCTACTTAGTAAAGAATTCTCTATTTAAACATTTGAATGATTATATTTTAACAGAAACTAATAATCTTTATATTCTTCATTCAGATTAAAAATTCGAATCTTACAACAACTAGAATTCTTCGGTGCCATGCACTGTGTATGTCATAGTGTAGACAATGTACTACATAATTAGTGTAAAGGATGAGCATGCATGTACCCAATGTATGAAAGAAAGATCCGTAATTCTTTCAATATTTTTAAAATGAAAACACAATTGATAAAAAACAACATATCTGCAGATCTGCAGACGCATGTTACAAGTATTGATGTTATCAACCTTGTCACACCTTTTTGGTGCAGAATTGTACCTTGACTTGGTGAGTGATTTAAATCTACCCAGTTATAATAAAGAGAATGGTTGTAGAGAGTTTACTAGGTTATCTAATGGGGAGGTGTGGTAGAACTTGTAGACAATTTGTCAAAGGAAGGCGGGACTCGTTGTCTCGAGACAGAATATGGAAATATTTTGTATTGGTATCAGCAAATATGGATATATTGCTATTCAATTTAACGCCTGTTATTAATGTGTTCAATCTATTAAAATGGAATAACGTTTTGATTTTTGTCCTTTTGACAAGCAATTGAAAGTAGAAAGTTTGGGATCCTTTTAAAGGGTTGACTATCTTTGATAATGTTCAAGATTCAAAGATCCAGGTTTTTGTGGACGGAGTAACCTTTTTCCAACATCTCTCAGTGCTTTGTATCATAAAAGCAAACTTAAAGGATGATTAGGGATTTGTAAAGTACAATAGGTATTTTCACTCTCTCCAGGAAAAGCAGTTTTGTCCTGTCTTGCTGTCTACCTATCCATCATAAAATTTGTCAACAGAGTTTCTTCTATAGTGTCGTTAGGTGCATGTAGTTGTACAAGGCACCTATTGTTTTGTTTTTTAATACCTCCCTCCCCTCCAAACTTCAGGAGGTACATTGGAATCACCTTGTCTTCTGTCCGTCCATCCATTTGTCTGTAGACATCATTTATCCAGGGATATCTTAACACCATTGAGCAGATTTCATTAAAACTTGTATATATCTCTTATATGAGGAAGGAAGCTGTGCACCTGCTATTTTGATTGAGCTATTTTAATATTCAAGGAAGTTATAGATATTTTTTCCCAATTTGAAGGGGTGTTGTCAGTTTCCAGAGTATATTTTAAAAACCAGTGAACAGATTTAATTCAAACTTAGGTATATAATGAAGTTGTGCTCCTGTCATTTTTATTGAGATTCATTAACATTCAAGGAAATTACGGATGTTTTCATTTTACGAGTGTTTTTTCAACTTCATTGACTGTTGTCTGTCTGTCTGCCCATCTGTCTGTGGATGATTTTGTTAATAAAAGATGTGTTGTTTTCTGGCTCATGTATGCTGAATAGTAGTTATCCATGTAATATTATTCAATAATTATATTGAACATATTTTCAATATTTTGAGTAACACTCTGCTGCAGAATATATAGTCTTGCATTTATATTTAATTGCTCTCAACAATCATGTCAAAAGGATGTGTTTATTTTTCAATGAACACAAATTCACTATTTCCCACCATCCAATGTGTCCTGTGGGGGGTATTAGTCCTGCTAGGACAGTTCTAGTTTTCATCAAAATGATTTTCTTTAAAATTTTCTGCTGTATGAAACAGACATGGTCATTTTGATTATGGGAATGTTTGTGATTAGTTTCTACTACATGCTTAAATCTAATTAAGATTAGATCCTTTGATCTGCTCGTCTAAGATCGCTACACATAGTGTATGTAAATAAATATATAAATATATTTCAACTTTGAACAGCAAAAAAAATAAAAATGTACAAGTCCCTTATTATTTTTAGGAATTTTATTTTTGTACTTATTACAACCAAACAAAACCAAAAAATATATATATTAAACCCATGCATCCCTTTTTTACCACACAGAAATATATGTACATCATGAAAATATTTTACAAGCACTCCAATCGATCGTACATCTATCAACAATAGGCGGATCTAAATAACGAAATGTTTGCTCTATGTTCCAATAGCTTATTATATATATATCCCCTTAAGTGTGTAGTTTGATCATCAAACCGATGAACATGTGCTCAAAATTGCGGTGGGAAAACTTCTCTGTGAAAATCAGACATCCTGTGTTTGTAACATCGTTTCTCTATTATGTCATCTTTGCGATAAGCACCTTTTCTCATTGGCGCTATTATGTATATATGCCGTTTATAAGAATTTATAGATGTATTTTCCATATTTGTTAGACAGCTTATTCTCAGATTATGTATTGTAAATTCCCAGTGTATTTCAGACAGTGCAGAATTGATTTTTTCACCATGTGTCATCTGTGTCCTAAGATTAAGATGTAAAATGCTGTATGATATGTTGCCTGCTTTGTACAGGTATGACCATTGATTAAAAGCCAGCTTCTTCAGATTGATTTTTCAGTAATAATCACAGTCCTAATAGATTTTATCTAGACAGGTAAATGACTGATTTGGCTCAGAAGCACTGCAAATCCATAGGATACTTTTATCATGGGAACTTCCTGTTCTTTGTGGCATGGTATCTGAGGAAAAGATATGAAATGCTGGGTCACAAAAGTCAGACCCTCCATACATCATATATACCATGATTAACAAATGTCTATTCACCTTGGGTATCATTTTTAGCTCACCTGAGCTATAAGCCTTAAAGCATTCTTGGATAAAGGAATGTAGAATTGAAAGTTCTACAAATGAAGGGCCAGAACCTCGATTAAGAGATAGGGTGGGGTCATAATTCTTTCGTGGGAATAAAAAGTGTAAAAAATATTTTCAAAATCTTCTGAAGAACAGCAGGACCACCTTGGCTGAGGTGAGCATTGTGGCCTATGTGGGTATTCGGTCTTGTTGATTCAGGTGAGCATTGTGGCTATAATGGGCCTCTTCAGTCTTGTTGATTCATGTGAGCATTGTGGCTATAATGGGCCTCTTCAGTCTTGTTGATTTAGGTTGTTGCTTTGGCTAAATTTAGTCTATATGCATTAAAATTTCCATATGAGTCTTATCAAGTAAAGACCATTCAGTGATAAAGCTTCATTAATTTACAAGAAAATGCAGTGCTTTCTAAATTAAACCATTATCCAGGTGCATTACAAATTACCATATTATTTATTGGTATAGTGACCTTCTGAATTCACAGAGTATAAAAGTGTGATTGGAAGTAATTTTCCCATCAATGCTGCTATCAAATGAAAAAAACACATTAAAATTTAATGGGACAAGGTATTGAGTCAGTTTGGATGTCTATTCATGCCACACTCCGTGAGTCAGTAGATAAATTCGCAGGCTCACGTAGCCTTTCAGCGGGATAAGTATGTATATAAAATTTTATATGTCACCACCATCACTTCTATCACAAATGAAGTTGTAGGAGAAGTTAATCCCCCCTATCAAGTCTTCAAATTTAAGTAAGAGACATTACTTATTAGCAACAACTTAATGAATTAGGTAACACAAGTACTTTGGTGAGCTATTGTTATTGTTGTCTATGTTGTCAGTCCTCAGTCTTTGGCATTTGAACATTTTTTTCATCTTTTCAGACATTTGAACATTTTTGACATCTTTTCAGACATTTGAACATTTTTTTCATCTTTTCAGACATTTGAACATTTTTGACATCTTTTCAGAAACTATTGCCAATTTTCACCAATATTATTGCTGTGGAACATTTTTTTTTGTAGGAGGAAAAATTATGTAAATTTCATGTTCACTGTCCTTTTGGGATCCTAGCTTAAACCTCCAAAACTAATACATATTTGTGCATCACATGATAAATCCTAGGAATTTCGTTGGATAACATTGTCTATTCTATAAGTGATTCCGGTCACTATTATGCCAAGTGCTAGGACTATGGAATTTGCTTTACAGAGTTATCTGACAAAATATTTTGACACTTTCCAGGGCTTGAAGCTAATTTTTCATGTCACCAGTCCAGCCGGACTGATGGGGTATAATTTCAACCAGTCCGCAGAAAATTTTACCAGTCCAACAGAGTTTTCCAGAAATAATTAAACATATCTAATTTCGTTAATGTTATTAAAATGAAATTTAACTCTATGTCTTAGACAATATTGTAACACTTAAATGTGGGATTTATATTTACGAATCAGATTCGTCTGATATCTACATATCAAAGCATGCCAAATGTGTGTATAAAATTTCATAAGTACATTTGTATATGCTTTAGAAAATTATCCAGTCCCATTGGACTGACTAAAACAAATGTCAGTCAGTCCGCAAGACTTTTAACCAGTCACAGACTGACGGGCATATGTTAATTTCGAGCCCTGCTTTCCCCGCGATACAACGATAAGAACCTGTACATTGTGACGTACTTTTTCATTGTGATGTCATATTGTGCGAAGTGCACAGAGGTACATTTATATATTTAAGGAATTACTTTAATTCTGGGGCAAGTTATACGAGTATAAACTGGTTTGAGTCAGTTTATGCTTTATAATCCGCGAAGCGGATTATAAAAAAGCGTAAACTGACCCAAACCAGGTTATACTCGTATAACTTGCCCAGAATTAAAGTCATTCCTTATAATTTAATGTAAACTCGGAAAAATACAAGTCAACTGAGCCGCACAATGATTCACTTAGCAACAACGACGAAGCATCTACATGTAGCTATAGAAGGTCACCATCTTAACCCGTTGTCAATTTGTCTTAGTTCAACAGAGCCTAGCCTATTTATTAAATTATTGTATCGAAGGTGAAGTTTGTCATGACAGAAAATATGTGTAGGCTATGCATGCAATGCATATTTCGCTGCCCTTTAGAGATTGACTTTGAAGTCGCTCATCTCAAACAGATTGAGAAAATACGGGAAATTGCCACATTGTTTAGGCCGAGATCTACCCAAAGTAAGTCTTCAAACATCAGAAAATGCAATAATTTGCAGCTTTTAACTTTGTGAAAAATTCTACTACATGAAAACTTACCCTTACATGCAAAGTTGTCACTAATAGTAAATCCAACACAAGAAAATATGTAAGCAAGTGACAAATCGCAATCCACATGTCAATGTGATTGACGTCATGTGGTAAAATGTGACATATGATGTTTTTTTTTTGCTTTGTTGAAAGGCGGATCAGCAATGACCCCCCCCCCCCCCCCCCCCCAGTGAGAAATGTATTTGAAAATGAACAGGACAATTCTTACTTGGTAAATCATTAATTCGAATATAATATCTTTGTTTTAATCGATTTTAAAATTATTCGACCATACATACAGAGAAAGATGATTTACACAGTGATTAGCATACAAGTAGATGCTAATTGCGAATATTTGTCAGTTATTTCCCCTATTTCAAACATAGGTGGCGCAAGACTCGTTTACGTCCTTGTTGACTTCCGGTGTACATAAGATTTATGAGAGAGTGTAAGGTTTTTGTAGTGCAAATAGGGAGCTGGGGTAGAATTCCCGAGATATGAAGCTTTTAAAAAATTCATTTGGTTTATTGTCATCAAATGTGACAGTGACAACGATCGTTTTAAGTTCCACTCAGCGTCGTGCGCTATAACTTCAGTCTTCAGTTCAGTCCGACTTCACAGATATCAGATGACGACTTTGTTGCAGAAAGTATTTACGGAGGGGGGGGGGGGGGGGTTGGGTTTAAACATTTTCTGTGTAGATCGTAATATTCTGCATGAATGTTTTATGCTGAAATTGTATCTATCCTTAGTGATACAGACATCAATGATCTTATAATTCTATGACTCTCACCCCCCCCCCCCCCCCCCCTTTCTAGACTAGATCTATAATCGAACAGGGGAAATTTGAGTCATCAAATATAAACGAAGTAAGGTACAAAAATATATTTCCGATGTCATTTAAAAATTAATTTTAGAGTTAACCAAGGTCGTCAAAATATGAATGAACGCGATTGCTAACAGCACCACCCCCCCCAACCCCAACCCCACCACCCCCTCCGCCGTCACTCGGTACGACGACGCGACTGTAATGGAGGGGTGGCTATAATCAGACTGTAACTGTGAGGTAGTGAATATTCCTAGGTCTTCTTTTCGTTTTTGATGACTGGATTGTAAATTAATTTCAACACTTTACTTTCATTGTTAATTTTGTTAGAATTCAAAAAGTGTTGTGAAATATTGTTTCAATTTCAGAGAAACGAGTCTGGATTCTTCAATAGTCAATACGTATGAAATTAATCAAAATATGGGATGAAATTGTCAAACTTTCATAACTTATCAAAGTTTGCATTATCATAGTTATGTTGTTATGTCATGTTTATCAACTGACCCACGGAAGTACATACAGTCCAATAAGTCGAAGAAATGAATACCAGTCCTAGCCTATTTTAACTGTTGACGCAAACCAGAAGAAAAATACATCTCAAGAGATTAAGATATTTCTGAATTTTTTAGAAATAAAATTTGAATCATATCTACTTTTATTAAAATTAAATGCAAATTCATAAAGCTATAAATTCATCCAAGTGAAGTAAATACAAATTTCACTGTCATACATACAATGTTGTGTTTATAATAAAAGCCACATATAGGCCTATTGTTCATTGTGGTTTTTATTTTTAAAAATCATTGCATTACAATTTTCAATATTCACTTGTAACTTCGATTTCAATCTGAAGTATGAACATTCAAATTGACCTTCAAATTGAAAAGTGTACTACATTTGTTAAGTGATGTATTTTAGTATTAAATCATTCATATCATGAACTGTCATGGTACATATAAACATGATAAATCCTTATACATGAAAGTAAACACGGGTCAAATTATGTAGGCCTACATCAGTTTCCTGCAACACCATGGACAAATGTCATTTGGATACAACCATTCCTATACGCAGGATATAGTCGTGCTTTTCACGCAGAGTACAACCAACTCATAGTATATCAATCATAGTACATGTATATGGATGGAGACATGAATTTAGAAGTTGAAAGAAAGCTTGAACTTCCGTCTTAAACTTGCAATCCCAATTGTAATATTCAATTAAAATGTAGAAACTCGAAATTTTGAATCATTATTGTACAGCTAGAATATGGGGTAGTAAAATTTATTTGACCTGCCAATTTTTATGCTCTCGCTTGCCCTATATATGGACTAATAAAAAAGTTAATCACAAGGACTGTTTACCTACCGTGACGTCATCAGGTAAGTGATGTAAGTTAAAACACGCAAATAAACTGTTAACTGTGAAGTTAAGGTGTATGATATATTTGTACTCTGTATACATGTGCCTTCTCTATCGTGAATTTTATTTCATAGAGAGAAGTTATACATATACATTCACTATTACTACACATTTTAACAGCTTAATAATAGAAATTCAGAGATATATGGATATATTTATTTTAATAATTGATATTATTAATCCTTGATCGAGAGAGAGAGGGGGGGGGGGGTGTCCGCATCTCATTATTTTAAACATATGCAATTCAACAACTTATAAAGAATTATGATGTATTGTATATTATATATTCAACCTAAACTACTGTTTAAGCATGTAAACTTAATCAAGAAGTAGTTTATAATGAAAAATGTTCAGTGTGTATTGAATGTCTTTATTTAATCGATATGACGGAGAAAATTCGATTGCAGCTGAAACTCTCAACGTGCTTTCCTTCCCGCCAAGAGAGTCTTGCAATGCGTTTTCTAAGTTCGTCTCTAAGCGCAGTGATGTCTACGAACCGTAATCCACCATCGTTACTAAATATTCAACAACTTTCTAATCTAAATGTGTCCTTCCGACGCTCTCTTAAACTTGAGGTTAGAAACGCCTTGGACGTTAACGGATCGTGCGCCACCTGTAATCAAGGGCGAGTAATTTGAAGTTTTATTTGCCATTGACAACGAGAAAACAGTATGTGTATCAAACCAAAGTATCTTATTGTACACGTTGACTTTCTATTCCATAGAAGGCTGAAAACAGTGCTGCGATGTAAATTTAGAGAGAGAAAAAAAATATTTCCGGCTTCTGGTTGTCAAGGGGGTGTGTCCCCATACCAAACCAGGTTATACAAAAATAACTTGCGTTCCTCAATTGGATTTTGACCAATCAGAGACAAGGATACTATAAGAATTAAATTATTCTCAGATAGCCTTTAATTACTGAGCTGCATTCCTTTTCGGAGTTTTCTAGGATTTCTATATAGGATTGATCACTGTTCCAATTATCTTCACCTTTCATTTACCAGACGTGTTTACTAGTAAGGAAAAGAAAATAATGTTAGAAGCAACAAAATTAGAAAATGTAGAAAATATGAATCAAAATCAAATATTTACATGTAATCAAAATACACCTACTTCTTATAGGAATAATGTCAATATTAATCGTACCAGTCAAATAGCACATGTAATCAAAATACACCTTAACTTCTTATGTGAATAATGTCAATATTAATTGCCCCGAATTAATTAGTACATGCACACCAAACTTCAACGTTAGTAAATCGGTTTTTAATATTTACAACAAATAAACTACTAGTATTCATCATGTTTATGTAATAGTGAGTTCTTGTTGTTATGGTTGTTTAAAATGCATTGTTACAGTTATGTTATCAATTATGAATGTTAGAAATAAATTAAAATACAAAAAATCTATTTGATATTTTGTATATCATTAAATATTTGGTGAATGACAATTAAAATTGCATAATTGGCCACGAAAATAAAGTTTACAATAATTACATAAAGAAAACAAAATTATGGATACAAGTTTTATGATGTAGATATGATCGTGCCTGGATTTATCATGTAATGCACTAAACCCGGCCACCATTAATGACTGTTTAGGTGGGTACTATGCTCTCGTGGTGTTGCTTTGGAAAGCTAAATAGTGTCCACGCTGTCCCTCAGGCACTACTGCTTTCCAAAGCAACACCATGAGAGTATAGTACCCTCCTAAACGGTCATTAATAGGTAATTCATTCTTTGAAATATTCTTTTCTTTTGAACTTCAAGCTTAAAAACTGGGTGCATAGTTCGTGTGAAGTTCATGGCCCCTGGATTAGGGGTTGAAGATTCCAGAACTGATATGTATGGATCGTTTAGTAAAAATGCGTTATGTTATATAAAACAATGTTTTGTCTAGTTTTGAACATCGAAATAAAGTGCATTTTTATTGAAATTCATGACCCCTGGGTCAGGGGTGGCTCAGGTTCTAGGGTGGAGTAGCAGCTCGATTATATACGGCACTAATGTTGCTTTTAACCAGAATTGGAAAAATTAAACATCTTTTTTTACCATAAGGGCATGTATTTCTTATAGGTTTAAAGATAAGATTTACACGAAAGACCTTATTTATGTTTTATGATTATCAGGTGACTGTTAAGGCCCTCAGGCCTCTTGTCACTATAATTGTTTCCATTGTACTTTCCACACTACTTTGTTGACAATTAAGTAAAATTTGAACCCAAAACCTCTTAACACCAGAATCTGAATGCAGGAGTGTTATACAAGATATAATTAGCATTTCACATTCAAATTCATTTGGCACACTGTTGATGAAATTTTTATAGGGTAAATGGTCTCCATTACCTTTATTGATTGGTTATGTTATTTGACCCACTTTTGATCATGTCTATGATGTTGGATATTTTATAGACCGTCCTCAAGTTCCTTGTTTAATGTATTAGCCCAATGCCTAGCAATGAACAAGTGGCCTCTGTGTTTTATACCTGTTTGATATTGACACAGTCTCAGTTTCCCAAAATGCGAAGAAATGTATACTACACTGTATGAAAGTGTGAAAATTCTGTGTCTAATGTCATTGATCCTTCAAATCTTTCAATTAATTTTTAGAATTAATCTAAATATTTGTCATTTCTTGCAAAATTTCAACAAGCTGTGTTTGCACATTTATTGTTTAGTCCAAAATCAACAGGTCTATCAGATGTTTGAACATTTATCTCACTTAAAAATCTGTACCGAGTGTTGACTGTTTGAGCTGTATAATGGTAGACATTGCATGATAATATCCTGTTAATATACAAATATTTTAGTAAGGTAGAAGGGTTTTTAAATGGAGGTATTGACATACTTATTTGAATTCATTCATGACAAATGGGCCTCCTTGCTAAACCTTAAATACGATCTGTAAAGCCTATTCAAGAATTGCCAATCCTTCACAGATCCTCCAGAAAGTGGATGACTTTTCTTGGCATTGCAACAACAGATTATTAACCAGAGGAACTTTAATTGTTCTCTAAGAATTTGGTCTGCCTCTCTTTACATTCTTTTTCTGTAGAATAATAAAACACAGTTATCAGATATTCATTTTTAAAACTCTACTTATAGAATTAGATAGAATTAACAGAAAATATTTCAAGATCAAATATGTCTTCTGATCAAAGGGAAATAACTCTTATGATCTTTTTTTATTTTCAAAATAGGAATCTCGCAGATATCAGCAATGACAACCTTCTAGATGTCAGTGAGTTTATAGTGGCTGTTCACCTCATTAATGGAATATTGAGAGGAAGAAAGGTTCCTGCTGTTCTACCAGAAAACCTCACTGTAACAGACCAGGAGGAGGTGTCAGTTGAGCTACCCTCCGTCTCGGAAAGAGAAGCTTATGTCAAGGTGTTCAAGAAACATGATAAATCAGGAAAGGGTTTTATAAATGGTAAGATCAAGACAAAAATTGTTGATTTCTGAAATAAATGCACCAGTTCTGAGTCCCCTTTGACAAGTTTTGATTTTTTAAAGTGATGTTCATCCATTTGTATAAACAAGACTCCATTCACAACACAGTGTAAAATGCACTAGGTTACAGACATTTTCTCTTTTTTAAGCTAGAACTATTTTTTTTCCCCCATGATTTACTATAACATCTTGATTATTAAACTAGAACTCATTATTTCTCCCAATCCCTCCCATCGTGTTCTTTTATCTACAGTAAAACACACTTATAATGAATAAACTTATAATGAATTCACACTTATTGCAAAGTGGTATTTATTCCCCCTATCAGAGGAAAATAACAAAAAGATTTATTGGATATAATGAAGTTTGGTTCTAACAAACTCTTTTTTGCTTGCCTTGGTCAATTGATGTTCGTTATAACTGTGTTTTACTGTAGAATTCTTAATTTCTCCCCACCACTTCCATTCCAACCATTGAAATAGAATTCGTTATTTCTCCCTACCCCTCCCATCTGGAACATTTTTGACCTGACCTTCTGTCGCTAGGTTTGTGAACAGTTTTTCATATTCTACAGTATCAAATGTTGTAAATTGTGCAAAACATCTTCTTTGTGTGAATAAAATCAGTTTTTATATGACCATCAAAGATGTTCGTCTGTTTGTCTGTCCGGACCTTGTTGGCAAAATACAAAATAAACTGTAAACTCAAGGATCTTACAATTTGGTATATTTGATCACCATGATGAGAGGAAGATACCTATTGTTTTTCAAGGTCAAGGTCATAGTATCGCTTAGTAGGAAAACCTTGTAGGCAGGATACATAACTACAAATTGTGAGTGCTGTAACTCACTTGTAACTTAACAACTGATATTCAAATTTTGTTTGACCATTAGAAATACTTTAGTTAAGCATTGTAAACATTAAAAATGGAACAAAATAAGATTTTGAAATTTTTCAGTTCAAATCGGCCCGACCCTTAAGTGAAGTTGAATTACACAGCAGGTCTGTAGTGTCACACTTTTGAAATATTCATGTGTCAACACAGAGAACAATAATTTCTGCAATATGTAGACTAGGTGTGTTTACACCAGTCTGCAACACCCCCCACCTGCTGTCAGTTGGTATTCTATTGAGAAGAGTTCTGTTACAAGTGCAGTTCTACCTTGCAAACTGACATACACATAACACCCATTTCGGAAATCTTGTTTAAGTTTTGATACATTTAAAGTGTAAAAAGCAGTCACATATTTAATTTTCCACTTAGAACAACCTTGCAAAAAGCCAGAAATTCATAGGGCTATCAAATTGTAAAGGCATGTATAAAAATTTTTGGGGGAAATGGTTTTCATATGTGACCTATTGTAATTGATTCATCTCAGATACTACTGGACCAAGTTTTGCTAAAATTTGCATCAGTTAGGTAATACAAGCAAAAATGTGAATTTTATGACCCCTAAATCCCCATTGGAAACTGAGTGATGGGGGCCAAAACCTTAAAAAATGATGTCATCCTTAAACATCCTCTGGTATATTGTGAGGCTTTACAATTCATATAATAAGAATACATTATTTCTTTATCGATAAAATACTTCTCTTTGGCTTCTTGAAATCAAACAATTGATATAAGTACAAAGTAATAATGAAGAAACCAGAAGTCTCTACCACAGTTGTGGATTTTGTGATCTGGGGTTCTTTGGCTGTTATAGTGAAAATGCACTATTTCGGGATCTCTTCTCAATTCCTGGACACCAAACAACTAAATAAAGCAGGGAAATATCTGCTAATATTGTGAAATTCATGACCTTTGGGTCAGGGGTTCAGGACCCATGGATTTACATATGGATGTAGTAAGCACACAGACTGACTGCATGCTTAGTTAATTGGGAAGTTCTTGGACCTTGGGTTAAGAGTGTTTGAACTGGAATGAGACCATGTGAATCATACCTGTAGTGTAATTGAGATTTTGAAATGTCTTCCTGTTACTCCTGAAAATCTAGCAAACAGATGAAGTATAGGGATAAAATGTTAGTAAACATGTCTACCCGGTATTTGTCTATCAGTCTTTCGTCTTTATATCCTACTTTGTCTCTGAGCCACAATTTCGTATTGGATAGACATTAGAAGCTGATACTTGTTACAAAGGCTGATTATGTCCATAAAAAGTGTAAAGAACCTGTGCCTATTTCATTTGGCCTTTGTAATGGAAGGACATTAAGAACTCGGATATATAATACAAAGGTTGTTTATGAAAAGACAGTGTGTCATGACCCTAAATGAAGGTCATTTTCCAAGTCCAGGTCACTGAAGAAAAAAAATTAGATTTTTTTTTTTTCGTGGGCCAATTAATGAGCAGATAATCTGTAAAGGTTCTGAAGCAAGGACACTTGGACCAAGGTCAACATTTCTAGCATTAAAGTTGAAAATAGCTGCTAATTATAGGTTGCAACCCACTTTTCAAGAGACATTCATGGCTTACACTGAACACAAAGACTACTTTTGACCAAACATTTTATCATGACCCACCACTAAGGTTATTTGACCAAGGTCATTAGTAAGAACATTTAGAAACATTTCTATTGGTCATAAAAGTGAAGTGGGTGAAAATTAGATGTTCATACTAGGCATAAAGATTGAATATGACCAAACATGTGACATTACCATAAACTAAGGTTATTTTGTCAAGGTCTAGGTCACTGGCAAAAGTATTCAAAATATTTTTGGGACCACATCTTTAAAGTGGAGGAATTACAGAAATTTATACTAGGCATAGAGGCTGGTTATGACCAGACTGTCATGTCCATGGATAAACGTCAATCTGCCAAAGTTGAGGTAACTAGTAAACATGTAAGAAATCTTATAATGGAGTGATGATTGAAGAACATATGTGACCCAAAGGTTATTCATAGATAAAGGGAAGCTGTCCAGGAAATTATTTAATATTCAAAATGTATACTGTACATGTATTTTTATTTCATTATTCATAGCTTGGTGCCTGTTCATCTATACAACTAATATGGTTTAAAGATATTGTCACAATTTTCTTCATCACTCATTGACAGGTGAAGATGCGGTTGAGATATTCAAGGCATCCAAATTGGAATCTGAAAAGCTGGCCTCCATTTGGGATTGGAGTGACCTAAATAGAGATGGTCAGTTGAGCAGTGATGAATGGTCAGTGGCGTGCCATCTCATACGACATTTAAAAACTGGTCAGTTGACTTCCATCTAGGCAAGGCACATGTTGTGCTCAAGAAGCTGTACAATTTTCTCTGTCAGTGCTTTCTGTTACCTATTTGCAGACAAAAATTCTAGGGATTAATTATTAACTGATTAGTAACAGTTTTTTATGTGTACTTTGAATATACACAAAATATTTGACCTCTTGACCTTGGAGTTTGGCCGTATGGGGGGGTGGGTGGGGTGTATAGGTGGTCAAAATAGTTATTAATTACATTTATATGTTAGGCCTTAATGGCTCAGCACTACATGTATAGTCAACATCCACATTGCATGGCCATATTGTACAATCTTTTCATACTTTTCATGGTAAAAGAACAACCAAGTAATAAAATCTACGATTCTCCCAAAACCATTAGTAGGGGTTAGCATACACTGACAGAGCATGCATGAGGTAAAAATTATTTTGACCTACATACATATAACTAAAGGCCTGTTCCAATTAATAGAATACTTGATTCTAATGATCCGGCGTACTCGGGTTAACTGGCACGCTTTAGTGCGAGCTGTAATTTCGCACGCATCCTACCGAGTAAGCCGATTGATTATTCAAACTATCAAATTGTGAATAATCATAATTACACCAGAAGAATGTTGAAAAAGGAATAATTTCTGAGTTGTTTTTTTTTTATGCCCCCCCCCCAAAGAAGAGGGGCATATTGGTTTGCACCTGTCGGTCGGTAGACCACATATTGTCCGCTCAATATCTTGAGAACCATTCACTTGATAATAATGATATTTCATATGTGGGTTCATTATGAGTAGAAGAGGACCCCTATTGTTTTAAAGGTCAAGGGTCAATCTAGTGTGGACGTAGGAATATAATGTCTGTTCAGTATCTTGAGAACCCTTTGCTTAAAAGACATCAAACTTGGCACACTGGTACATCTTCAGGAGTAGATGACCCCTATTGATTTTGAGGTCATATGGTCAAGGGTCAAACTGGGCATAGTAATATACTGACCATTCAATATCTAGAGAACCCTTTGCTTGGCAGACATCAAACTTGGTACACCAGTACATCTTCAGAAGAAGATGACCCCTATTGATTTTGAGGTCACATGGTCAAAGGTCAAGGGTCTAACTGGACATAGGAATATACTGTCCGTTCAATATCTTGAGAACCCTTTGCTTGACAGACATCAAACTTGGTACACTGGTGCATCTTCAGGAGAATATGACCCCTATTGATTTTGAGGTCACATGGTCAAAGGTCAAACTGGACATAGGAATATACTGTCCGCTCAATATCTTGAGAACCCTTTGCTTTACAGACCTTAAACTTGTACACTGGTACATCTTCAGGAAAAAATGACCCCTATTGATTTTGAGGTCACATGGTCAAAGGTCAAGGGTCAAACTGGACATAGGAATATACTGTCTGTTCAATATCTTGAGAACCCTTTGCTTGACAGACATCAAACTTGGTACACTGGTACATCTTCAGGAGAAGATGATCCCTATTGATTTTGAGGTCAAAGGTCAACCTGGACATTGGAATATACTGTCCGCTCAATATCTTGAGAACCCTTTGCTTGACAGACATCAAACTTAGTACACTGGTACATCTTCAGGAGAAGATGACCCTTATTGATTTTGAGGTCTCATGATTAAAGGTCAAGGGTCAAACTGGACATAGTAATATACTGTCCACTCAATATCTTGATAACCCTTTTGCTTGACAGACATCAAACTTAGTACACTGGTACATCTTCAGGAGAAGATGACCCATATTGATTTTGAGGTCAAAAGTCAATTGTTGAACTGAACTTAGTAATATATTGTCTCCTATATTTTAAGAATTATTTGCTTGATTGACACCAAACTTGGTACACTGGTACAGCATAAGGAGTAGATGACCCCTATTGATTTTTAGGTCACATGGTCAATTCACTCTTGACATAGGAAGATACTGTCTGCTCAATATTTTGAATTGATGATACTACTATCAATTAAATAATGTGTGTGTATAAAACCCTTTTCAATTTTGCACCATGGGGGGGGGGGGGGGGGGGGGGGGGGGGGGGGGGGGGGAGCATATGTGTTTTACAAACATCTCTTGTTTCAATAAATTTTAAAAATGCACAAAAGGGTGTAACAAAAAAATATTGGAAGGGCTATCTTTCCATTAAAAAAAAAGTATTTTCAGCCCTGTATTTTGTCAGTTCTTGAAAGTTCATAAATAAGCAACCTTTTTTTAGGTTGGTCATCATACTTTACAAGCTCTACATTGTATGTGTTAATCATTTTGGACTAGTGCATTACCGGCCAATTCTGCCATGATGTAAAGGTATTGACAAAGCAAACTACTGAATGGAAGTTCATAATCAATACTTTCATGGGTAAACGTTATAGATTTTTACTAGATAAAGGTTTAGTCTGTTTTAGTAGAATAAGGATTTGTAATACTTTTTAATTTTGGTAAGACCTATTGATATTCCAAGATATGGTAGAACAGTATGTGAAAATAATTTATTTAGGGTGTGATTTTTTTTAAAACATAGCTTTTAATTAAATGAATACTATATTTTCTGATCAATACAAATGTTTTTCATGAATTTCTTATTTGTGTAACTTTAAAATTCCTGCAGATTTTAAGAACTTTTTATGAACCTGGGTGTTTTGATCTCCTTTTGTTAGTCATCTTAAACCGTATTCAATTCTATCTGTTATTTTGTTAATGTTTATCAGTTTCTATTGTCCAGATTTTAAATTCCTAAAGAAAGAATGGGTGAATTAGGGCCTAATCATTGCAGAATCTGCTTCCATTAAATGTTTAAACCCTTCATCAAACAAAAGCATCCATCGTCTCATTAAAGATGTGTCGGTTCATGATATGGGCCAAAAATATGCAACTTGATAAACTGATAGTTAACAAATAAGGAATATATATTTTCGAGCTTGTGCAGATCAGGATGTGAATAAGCCTTTGTTCTTCTGTTTGACAGGGAAATCCTTGAATGGTGTCCTGAATCCTTTCAAGATAGTACCTCATAAAGTTTCACCAACATCACTACTGGCTCGGAAAACCAGGTAATCACTATCATAATGCTTTCAGTTACATCAGAGTACAATTGTATTCAAAACACATATTTTGCAAGAGTTTTGATGCTGGAAGTATTAATGGAAAAGTATGGGTTATGTAAAAATTTGATTTGAAACTTGTGAATAAGGGTATAATGATTTGAGGTGATCAAATGATAAGGCAGACTGGTACAGTAAGGTGCTACACATAAATATTGTCTTTCTTGCAATGATATCATGGGAGGGGGAAATTATATCTTGTACATTTCATGCATTTTCAGAATTGAGGAGTATGAAAAACACAAGCAGAGACTGATGCAGTTAAAGGTAATTTGAGGATTCATTGCAAACATTCCCTCGATGATGAAGTCTGTGAACAAAATTTGTGAAGTAGCCATCTCCACAATTTTAAAAGATGTCTAAAATTCTTGTATAATAGAACAATTTTCCATTTACTAACTAATTGAATTCTAGTATTTTGCAAGTCAAATGAACCTAATTTATTCAGAATAATTTCGTCGGGATGACTGTGTCCTGAACGATTAAGAGTGATATTGGTCAATGAAGACTATTTTCACAATGTATCCATAGTCTCACATGTGAATATACATCAGTAAGAAGATAAAAGAAACCTAGTAAAATCATATATGCAAACCATACAAAGTATACAACATACTTCATGGAAACTACAAATGAATTATAGTTATTTTTTTAAATTGTGTATAAATTAAGCACTAACAACTGTGGGACTTTTCCATTTGTCAAACTGGTCCTAATAAAGAATTCAATAATGTCCTTTGTCAAAAATCTCATAGTCCTTGTAAAGAGCTTGTTGTTTGAACATGGATTTGCTGGATGAAAAAGCCTTTGAATTCAAAGCTGTCCCAAGTTTTCGCTGCATGTGAACAACTGCCCTGTTCATTAGCTTCTCTGTGGGTAAAATCAAATATGGCCTTATATTCCAGATGGTCATTTAACTTGTAACTGTTGACTTGGGCTATAAAGCTCTTTAGAGAGCAGACAAGCAATTCATATTATCACCAATGTTATAAGTCACCACTGAAGTTGATATTATTTGAAGACAAAGTGACATATTTGTTTTGACCACAGATTTACAATCTCTTTGAATGTCAGTAATACATTTGAAGGACATTAAGTACCGTATTTTTACAATGTTTTTATGTAGGAAAAGCGCAAAATACAAATACAGAGAGAAAGTCGAAGATTGGAACTGGTGAAAGAGAAGAATCGTCTTCAAGAGCAATTGGTATTACTCATTTTATTTCATGATATATTTAGTGGAAAGTTTTGTATTGATTGTTCCATATGTAATTGCAAGCCTATATGTCATCTGTGTCTGAATATGTGTTTAATAAGTTTATTTTAATTTCATGCTGGGTTTTTTGGTGATATTTTGTGCCTACATTCTTTAATTTAATGTTTTGATGCCTCAGAGAGAACACTTACTCAGTATTATAATTTGGTGACCATATTGTAGATTGCAAGTTTGAGGAGTAACAGTATTAATCTGCTGAGTGAGGAAGAAATCGCACAACTTAGCCAAAGTAACAAAGATAATTTGGAGAAACTTGAGGAAATTGTTGCAAGGTAGTTAATGTAAAAATGTAAAATTGAATACAAGATATTAAATATGTGTTTTATATATCTGGATTTTGATTGGTGTAAATCGAGCTACCTAGAATTAAGAACATTTGCATTACATGTGATTAAGATTTTAACAGAATCAGAGAGGTTGAGCTTCACAATCCAAAACATCAGGTAGATTTTTTAGAAGTGTTCCAGTTGCTTTGTGTCCGCATCTAGAAGATAATTTGTATTTTGTCATGCCCGTATGATTGGAGATTCAGGGGCATATAGTATTTAGTCTGTCCATCTGTATGTATGTCTGCAAAAACATAACTTTTGAACACTTTTTTGACATGTGTATTCCTTGTGACAAGACCTTTTGGTACCAGAATTTTGGAGTATGACCTATTTTTGTAAAAACTTTAACTTTGGTCATAATTTTTGAACACTTAGTACTTGGTGACATGTGTATTCCTAGTGACAAGACCTTTTGGTACCAGAATTTTTTAACTCATGGCCTTCACTTTAGAGTATGACCTATTTTTGTAAAACTTTAACTTCGGTCATAACTTTTGAACATTTAATACTAGGGCTTTCATATTTTTGGTTTACATTACGAAAGGATCAAATATTGACTACAGCTTCTACAACCTTGAATGCCTCTAAATTTATGTTACATGATGACTACATGAACATGTCCTTGACATTTTATTGCCAGCCAGAACTGTATGAAAATTATATTTCACCATAGTCAGAAAAAAAACTTGAAATTATTTACTGCTTGTGACTTTGGTCCACTCTAATTACATCTTGTATTTATGGTATTATTGCTGATTGCAGTACATGTCCTTGACATTTCCCCACTTTGATATTTCCATGGAAATGTACCGGTTAGTACCTGCCCATGTCTCAGTACACATGGTTCATGGGCTTCTTGTGTGAATATTTACTTTTCCAATGTTTTTGCCTTTGATATCTCTACAAATTGTAATGATAGCCTTTTTGTGTAAGGATCTTGATAAATATAGTACGTCTATTTTAATGGCTGGTAGAATGTAAATATTAAAAAAAAGATTTTTATTTTTGAAAATGCATGAGGATATGAACTGCAATGCTTCATGCTGGCATACTTTTCATGAAGCGCTGATATGCTTCATGTAATGTGCTGGTGTGAAGTGCATAGTTCATACTCTCATACATTTTCAAAAATAAAATTTATTTCTTAATAGACATCAGGGGTTTTTTTTGTATTTTTGTAACAACACAAGTATGCATTTGATTGGCCTGCAAGTGACATTGAGGTCATTGTAGCTTTGTTATTGCAATTATTGACCAATGGAAACCATTTTCTCGTTCAATATTCAGGCTGAAGTGGGAAGCAAATGAATCAAGACCACAAATTTAGATTTCTGCAATCATTTAATTTTTCATTCATGTATTAAAACTTCATTGATGTTGATGAAGTCAGTATGCTGAAGTAGCATTGAAGAACAATTTTCACCTGACTGTTTCACTCTTTCTGTGAATTTTGTCCTCCGATAGCTACTGTAGATTCCTAGGAATTTATTATCTCTCCAAAATACATGCAAGAACTCCTGATGAACAGACCACATGCAAGTTCATGTTTGTGCAATTGGACGTATATGAGTCATTTTGCCATATTAAGTACTCACGTTACAAAAGGAATCTACAGTTTTTCATCATATTGAACTTTAAGGTTCAGATTGTAGGTTAGGCCATGATATAAAGAAAAATGTGGAATCAAGTTAGGTGCAGCATATTATGTTTGTCAGAACTGTTGTATTTTTTGAGGGAGCATATAGTCGCTGTCATGTCCGTCCGAGCTCATATCTCCGAAACCTTTAATCACAAATTGATCATAATTGGTCACAAATATTCCTTGGGACAGGGACTTTTGGACCAAGATCATTTTTAAAAGGTCAAAGTCACTTTTATACTTTATATAAGGAAAGGGTTCCTTATTTCAACAGTTTTTTTTAACAGGAATCATATATCACACAAATAAGTAAAAGGCAAATGGCTTTCAGACAAAAGGCACTCAAGGTCAATTTGTAAAAGTCAAGGTCACTTAGAACATATACCTTATATATAAAAAAAACCCTTCATTTCAACAATATTTCAACAGTTATTGATCATTGTGTGAGTCATTTGTCATATGAAGTACCAGTTCAATGGTTAGATGCAGTCTTGGGAGCATCCATCAGTTTCACTGATATTGTTGTTTGAATATGAAATGGAACATTTGATAAATTCATGAAAATGTAATTCACGTCTGATTCTGTAGTAGTTCTTTTTCAACAGTCAGTAAACAGTATATCCTATGAAGACCCACATTCTTCAGTATAGCAAGAATAGTATTCATAATGAAGTGGCGTCATAACACAGTGATAATTATTAATAAATATAATATTGTGATGCATGTATAGACAATGATATAGTGATGTCATGTCAGGTTGAAGAGGGAACATGAATTGGTGAGACAGGAAACAGTTCAGGTGATTCTTGGAGAGCAGAAGTTACAAGTTGAACATCGTCTGCTGAAAAATGAACTGGATGAACTTAGTAAGGTGAGATGTGAAGGCCACTTTAATTTCTGAATGTTGACATGGACATGTGTAAGTGATAATAAGTCATGATAACAAAAAATAGTAAACTTCAATGTTCTCAATATAGAATACTTAATAAAATTTTAGCAACAAACTCTTTAGAATGAAAAAAGTAAACTCAAAAATGTGTACCTTTTGTCACAATGAGGAGGAAACAATAGAACATATACTATGGATATGTAATTGTGTTCAATCTTTTCCATGCTAATTGTCCCTTGTAACCCATGAAGGATTAATCATTTAAAAGGAGATTATTTTCTCCATTTAATTTCGATATCCAAATTATTCTTAACACCCTTCAAGTTAGTGTTTACATTTTGAGTAATTAAGCTTGACTTTTGACTGCTTCTTCTTGGAATGAAATTTCGTCCCACTAAATACCATAATTGAATTTGCACTTGGCACTCTGTAGGAAAAGATACTTCCCCCTGATTATAAACCATTGCTTACCTGGTAATTCCGTTAATCCTATTTAGTGAAATGCACCAGATATGTAACAATAGATCCTAATACTGTAGGTAATTCGTCAAGTTGTTTTTTTTTTTTTGTATTTGCATCTTTCAAACATTTCATTATTTTGGTGTTAAAATGTTTATAGTGCAGTGTTAACTTTTAAGAACACGGATTTCAATCTATTTGATTGTTTTTCAGCGGTTAGGAACCCAACATAGCAAGGCCACCAAAGACCCTGATCCATTCCATCAATTGTATGAACAAAGAAAAGGTTTGTCAGTCTCTTTTTTTCTTTTAAAAGCATGTAGGACTGCAAATTCAACATCTTTACTGATGACCAAGTTTCAGAACTTTAGGAATGTTTGTTTATTTGTGCAGCAGAAATGTGATTTAGTTTTGATCCTGTTGAAATAGTGTTGTTTTAGCATTTGCTTGTTCACCCGATGAATCCACCTGGTTGGATGTATTATTGCATTTATTCAGAATTCCAATTGTACCATATTCATTCTTCATTGTTATTGTAAACACAATTAAAATGAAATGAAAATCATATAGTTCCACTAAAAGTAAAATAAGCACTTTAGTACAAAATTTGAAAAGTAATTCTGATATCTTGTGAGAACTATAAGATATAGAATTCAAACCCTTTTAAACAAATCTTTTTAAACTGAACTGGGATGATTTCATCCAAGTATTTCACTGAAAAATATTTGTGGGAAAATAATTTAACAGATACAGGATTGTTTGTAAATATAGGGGCTGACCCTAACCAGGAACTCTAACCCTAACTGCAACCCTAATCAGTAACCCTTCAAGTCCCAATTTCACTGCTATAAATTTTTGTTTCATTGATTTGAATGACATATTTACTTTTCTGATGGAATTCGAGCAATATTTTTATGATTTACAGAGGAGAGGAAGAAAAGCAATTTGTCCGAGGGGGAGGAACCAGAAGTCCACCTACCCTTCAATCCATTTGACACGGAGTCCCTCCATCACAGTTCGGTCTCTGGATCACATTTGTTTCAGAGTCCAAACTCGCTGAACAACAACAACACGAAGCACTCATCAGAAATTCAGGTGTTTTTAGAGAGTCTTCGGGAATTTGGGGAGGATTTTCTGGTGTCCTGGTCTAATAGTCCTACCACCATGTCAGCAACCGATAGTACAAACACGGAGGGGGAAGATCTGGTGTTTAAAACTGTTGAAGGTACTGATAACCAGATTTTATAGCAAGGTCCTTAATTGGACAGTGATCATGCACATCAACAACATTCATCAACTCTGAATAAAGCTTTGTCTTGATTTAAGTTTTTTTGGGTTAATGTATCAGATGACTTGTGAAAAGGTCATAACAAAATACAAATAAAAGAGATTGAGTTTATGATATCTCATCATGGTCTCTTCTGACCTAAACTGTGATTAGATTCTGTCATCTATTTTAGCACATGCAACTGATGACCCTTGGATAGGTCTGAACTGGAGCCAGAGTAAATATGACACTCTCAGTGACCAGAGGTTCCGAGACCTGCACCGGAAACTGGTAGACCTTAAATCTGAATTCCAGAAACTCAACCATGAGGCCGGTGGACAACTTGTCTTTGTAAGTATAGTAATGTGATGAAAGGTTTATCATTCACAGGTACTTAAGGCTAGGAGTACCTGGTTGAGTGATCAGATAGTGAAGTAATGTGCAGTGTTTGATTTGTCTCTCTTTTGCTCCTCCTGTGGTCTGTGGACAAAACAGTTAGTTGCAATATTGACTATTTCATTCTGGGTTTTTTTTCTACAACATCAATGAATAGGTCCATTAGTACTGTAATAAACATAATCTGAACAAAGAGTGGGTCCATTAGTACTGTAATAAACACAATCTGGACAAACGTATGTGCTGTAGACCTTCTTATCAGTAGTTATTGCAATTATCATCTTATATAGTGTCATTGAAGCAGGAAAGAAAAACTTGAAAAATAAGATAATATCCACTATTTACAACATAACTACATGTGCTTGGTTTTCTTTTGAACACTCTACTTTTAAATACTGAGAGAGAAAAATTAAAGCAAATTGCTTGTAGTTAATATTGTTATAGCCTAAGCCTTTCTGTTTTGAATGTTTCATTTTCAGGTTATAAGTGTTGATAGAAAGATTTGTTTTGCCTTGTAGATATGATAAGCTTAATCTAAGCATTAAAATTCTCTATGTGTGCTCTCGGACATTTACACAGTGTCCTTCGGTGTGTAGAAGTGAATGTGGTCTGATACTGATTAAGTCCCTTGTTATATTTGGGCTTCCTGCAAGTATTAGGGTCCTGCACTAAGTAGGTTCCCTATAGTGATCAGCCTGTGTATGTGGGTCTGTCCATCCGTATACATGTAATTGCTTTTCTGGACTTTCAGCTATCTCAGCAGCTATTTTATGAAAGAAAATGTGTGTGTGTATATATATATATATATATATATATATATATATATATATATATATATATACTGTATATATATTTGGACCTTGAACTTTGCAAATTTCAGTGGTTTAACAGTTTTCTGGACTTTTTTTGGCTATCCCTGCAGCCAATGAATTGAAAATTTATTCATGAACACCAATGGGTTACAGATGAAGTTTGGGTCTCCTTTAAATAATGCCACAAAGCAGAGCCCTTTCATGATGCTGGCCATCACAATGATATCTAGTTAGATTTTATTACTATCATTAATGATATTTAGATATGAGGATAAGCAAGCATGTCTAATGTTTTCTTGCACTTTTGCACCTGTCATAGAAAAGACTGGAAAAAAACCCACAGATTTAAGTGGTATTTTATCAAGAGTTGCTAGAAGAAATGGGACAAGGCTTGCTCCTCTCTAGGCAACGCTCAAGACACCTGTAGCCAGAATTAAATATGATCAGATGTATGAAAACGTCCTTAGGAAGATGAATAGCGCAGTTTATCAAATTGTCATAGAAATCTTGCTGACTGGTTATAACAGTTATAGTACACTTTTCAAAACAAGACAAAAGATGTTTTAATGATTTGGTCTGCATAAATAGAGACCAAAGGTATTCTCCTTCTACTAAATTTATCATGATAATATCTGTGGGAAAATATGTTTATGTCATAGTTTGACAGTTTTTGCTGTCGATTGACATCTTTGCTGAATATTGACTATTATTTACACTGTAAGGTTATAGCCTTTATGTTTATCAGATGAGTTTTTTTAAACCAGAAGTTCTTTCGATGCATTATCTTGGTGTCTAATCTTTCTGTGTTTTGTAGAAGGAATTTGTTTCTATTCATTTATATTGCTTCTCCTTGTTAAAGCTGTACTGTAGGTGTTAAGAGAATGCTGTTTCAGCTGATTATAAGAAGGGATCAGTACTCAGATAAAATAACAGACAGCCATTGATATATTCATATACATGTAGTTGCATTGTTTAGATTTTGCCCAAATTTGGCATGTTTTTCTTGTAGTGGCAAGCTTCAGCATGGTTTGTGTGATTGGAAGGTTTGCAAACAATTAAACAGACAATGGCACTTCTTTGCCTTTAAAAAACACAATGGAAAATGGAATTAAAGTCTTTGCATACGTTATTGTAGGTATTGTGTCAAACATTTAATTTTAATGGGTAAAAGACCCAGTTGGCAAGATCATATTCAATAGCATTTTCATTAATCTCCCCTCACTTTCAACATTTCCTGTGAATGGACTTGCTAGACGGATCTGGTATGTACACTTGTAGGGGTTATATTTATTGGTTTTATTCTGATTAATTTCTTGAAATTTACATATCTGTTGGCAGAATCCGTTAGCAAAGGTATTCTTGTATGTGTGGTACTATGCACTTTTTGTTTGTTGTGTTCTAAAATTTATGCGAGTGCATTATTTCCTGGATTTAGAATTCGATAAATTGTAAGTCAATGATGCCAAAGCATCTCATTTTGAATAAATGAGAAGGAAGTTGGTTTCATTTATCCCAAAGAGACTTTGGGGTAGTTCATCTATCTATACACTATGTTTTGCAAAGCAACATTTTTAAGTACTGGTAATTTATTATTCAATAGATGGTAAAGTAGTTGGTCAGATGCTGTCACACAAAAGAATATGCATAGAATTTCTTTACTCTAGTTAAGTGCTGTGAATAATTGTAGAAGTTATATTAAGAAGACTCCCTATTATGGAAAATAAATAAAATGTATATGATTGATAGTGTTAGTAAATATTTTTATGTCTTCATTTGGATTGAGTGTTGAAAATTGTGATGAATGCATTTGAATTTCTTATATTTGGGTATTGGACATATTCAAATGATGAATGATTTTGTTATTTGAACATGCTTATGACAGTTTGTAAAGTCTTGCATGCTTGATTTGCTTATTGATTAAGTGTTTCTGATAGAGGCTAGTGATGAAAAGTGTTTAGATTGAGCTCTGTTATTGGAGACCTGAGAAATCTACCGTCATTACCATTGTGACCCTCTGTAAAGCCATAAGCAGAACTTGGTACTGAGAAGCTTGACAACTGAGGAATTGTGTATTATCATTTTTATTTACCCGCAGTGATATTTTTCAATCATTATTTGAAGATTTTGACATGACTTGTTCAGTTCTATACAAAAACTGATAGAGCTGTTCAGTCCTATATCACTGACAGCATTAATATCACTATGCATTTTACAAGAGTTTGATCAAATCTTGAAACTTTCTGGATTTCCTATCAAACCATTGGATTCCAAGCTACAGTAAACCCTTAAATGTGTTGGCATGAACTGAACATTAACAGCACAAACTGTCATACGTTTGCAATGAAATTATGCATGTCTCTTTGAATATATTGTTTCAATAAATGTTCAACAGTTACTCTTTCCTTCAGAAATGGAAAGTTTGGAGCCAGGTGTATGATATGAGAACAAGTCTTATCAAAATGAAAATACTTCAACCCCCCTTTTGAATAGAGTTTATTGAAACTAAAAGCCCATAATCCAATATTATGACCAAACAAGCATATTATTCAGTTAGATTCTTATCTCCCAAGTTCTGAATGGAATAGACTTGGTCGGATTCACATGAATGCAGCATTCTACAAAACAAAATAAGGTGTTTTATTATTTGGGGTACGATTCACGTCCAAGCTGGTGGCTATGAATGGCAATATTTTGATCTTTTTTCACTATAATTTCAAGAGATGTAGGTTAACTGTCAATAGGGTGTCACATTGCATAGGTTTATCTACATGTATAAGTTCAATAACCACATATGTTTGTAGTGAATGAAAATATTTTGGTTCGATATAGCCTTTAAAAAGCTAGAAGTGTTTTGCATTGATCCTTAATATGAAGCACCTTCATGACTGACATACAGAGTCATTGGAGAGAGACGTGATACTACTATGATTCTTGATTACCAAATGCAGGATTGTCTGAAGAGGGCTGATATATATTTGTTCTTTTGGATAAACTTTTGAAGCCTTGGCTTATCTTTGAACTGGACCCAGGCCAAAGACATTTTTGAAGTTGAGAAGTGACAATTTTACGTTGCAATCTTAGAAGAATTCATTGTAGATGGGTTTAAGTTAGGACAGTCACAGAATGATGGAAACTCAACGGTCAGAGTTGGATGTTAAGACAAAGAGGAAAAGTAAAATTCCAGTCAGGGTATTTAGATTTCTTTCATTTCTTAGTTATTTCAGTGTTAATTGTAATGTTGTTCAAAGAAAATATTGTACATCATGGTGATACAATGTATATTTCATTTTCCCCATAGCTAAAGAACTCGGTATGTAAAAAATATATAGAATCTGCACTTACATTGGGTGTTTTGTTGGGTTTTTTAACGTAAGGATTTTGATTTTGATTGCTTAGTATGATTTATTTCTTTATTACTTTTAATTTTGAAAATAAAATGTTGAATTCTGTTTGTTACAAGGAAAAATTAAGAGCTGAGTTTAGTAATGGTCCAAAGCAAGAAAGGCTTTGAGCTCTCATAACAGTTGAAAACAAGTTTTCATTGTATGATACTGGTAAGATTAGAGAATTTTATGACAAATGATAAAGAAAGATTTACACTGTTATCAAACAGATCTACATCCAAAATGGGTAGGGTAGTCATATCCCTTGCCATCATTACACCTTTAAGCAGCACTTGGCAATTAGTCCAAACTGTTACCTATTTGCAACCTGTTGTAACATCATAGGGTACATTGAAGGTTATAGGGTATGTTGAAGGTTATAGGGTATGTTGAAGGTTAATAGAAACAGTGTCAACCACCATGGATGTATCTTACCAAGATATCGCATCAGATTAGAACTCTCAAAAGACTGACTTGTCCATAGTCTTCTGTGTATTACTGTGTAATAACTTATCTGTAATTAAGCTTTTTCACACCTGAGATGAGATTGCATATGTGCCATCAGGCAAGTTTGATAAATGGGGAATTGATGTTCTTTTGGCCTGTGACATATGCTTTACATGTGGTTCCCAGTCTAAGACATCTTGTATACTTCAAGGTCTGTGTGTAGATCTATAGACATTGGAATTTTTACAGAAAGGTAGGCATAGAACTCTGTTTGGGGGCATTGAATGTTTTCATTTTGAATTACAGATTTTTGTACCCTGGCTTTTGCAAAAGGAATGGGACATTAGATCTCATTTGTCCATCAATCTGTCACAAATACAAATACTTTTTCAATGTTCATATTTGCCACATATAATCCTTGTAACCTTTTGATTGATACCAAAGTGAACTGACGCCCTCTGAGGCCAAAGCCGGGGAGTGCAATACTTTTTTCTTAGTCTCACTAACTCCTTAAATTGATCTGAAAATTTTCTGTCAAACTTTAACGTACATGTGTACTCGTATGTAAATTTTTATATTCATATTGTCGTTTTTGTTTTTTTACTGCTTGATGACAGTTTTTCTGACAAAGATAAACAGTTCTGTGATTTCCATGATTGGTCAGTTCATGATTGATGTCACTGACGTGATTTCTATGATTGGTCAGTTCATGATTGATGTCACTGACAAGTCTACAAAGTGCCTTCATCCTTGCTGATTTTTCTAATATATCACATTTATGGTAAAATGACATTTTTTTTTTCAAATATCCATGTCATTTACATAATGTTGGATGTTTTATTTGATCTAGTGTAATTGTTACAGTCGTTGCATGGAGTGTGAAATAGGAATAAGACATTATATGTAAAACTAGATGCCATGCCTTTAGGGTAGATGATCTGTAACTATATAGATTTCATAGCTGTTTTATTCAGAGGAAAATATAGGTTTGATGAGTTTACATTGTAATTCATGCATCTTTAAAGACCAACAAACATAAATAAGTAATTAGTGATTACCCTATTAAAAATGCAAAAATATGCATATTACCTTCCAATGGTAAAGGCTAAGCTTTGAGTGTGTCTTTATATATTTGTAATCTGAATTTTTTTCATCTCCTAATGAATGTATGTTTGGAATGATAGTGAAATATTTTTGATTTAGTAGAATTGTAGATTCAACACCTGCAATACATCACTTAATAGGACTACTATATAGTGGTAAGCCGTTTTAAGGTAACAAACAAAACTGGTCCTTTAGAATTGAAGTAATTCAAGAATGAAATAAGTGATCAGTTAAAATGCCCAAGTACCTGTCGTGAGCAGTAGATGCCTGATGTATCATAGGCAGGCAATAGTTGTCACGTTGCGCGGTATAGTGCACACTGACATTGAAGTAAACGGACAAAGCAGTGGCTCGGGAGTTTTGTAGCTTGACCAGTACTGGTCAGCATATGTAGATTTAATGGACTCAACTGATCTTGCAGGTTTACTTGAGTTTGTTGTCCGGAGTTGTACATGGCTTTGTTTGTTATGGGAAGTAATGTCTACCCTGCTCTGATTGCTTTGTGAAGTGTCAACAATCTGAAATTTATAACAACAATACTATACAATGGTGGCGAATACTCCATGCTTGAACGATTTAACCGAGGGAAGTAAAAATTTCAGACCTTCGCCTCTCCCATTCTGAGGTTCTTTGATTTCTCGCAAAGAAGCAACCGTTTTTGGACATTGATTGGGTTTCTTGGAATGGATTGTTAAATAAGATAATTTTGTGATAGAAATTTGAAACAAAGAGATGGCTTTATCAGTTTTGAAAGGATTGACCAAATTGAAGGTAACACTTTCACAGCTAAATCTCATGAATCCAATTTTATCTATTATTTGTGTGTTAAATTTCATCGGTTTCTTATCCTTACTTATTGAATAAGGATTATGTAGTGACATGTACTCAGCCAAAAAATATTATTTGAATTGATTTCGTTTCTATCATTTTCATATTTGAATTGTGCTATTTTCAATGTTAGCTCTCAGTTTTGTTTTGTTAGATTCAATTTTATTTATTAGTTTTTATGGAATTCGAAGATTTTAAAGCAGATGGTTGAAAGCCTTTTTTGTTGACCTACTTATGAAAAGCTAAACAAATAGTTCAATTCAGGATATAACATACTTTCATGATATCAAATAACAGGAGAAGAGAATGGGATTGCTTAGTTAAGTGGTGCGTAGCATGTGTATTACAGAACTGATTGAGGGTTTAATGGAAATTCTGGGCTTAAGAACTAGAGGGAGATGTGCTTGATTGGTTTACTTTAAATCTGATTTACATGTAAAATCAACATTAAACATGTACACTATTCCTGGAATGTAAGAGTTAGGGTCAAAGGTCACGCAGTGTGGCATGCCTGGTGACAGAAGATGTAGCACAATGAGAAACTGTAGCAGGGATAATGCAGTGTTCCTCTTTTGCAAGTAAAAAAAAATCCCTGGTTACACCCTAAAATGAAAAGTAGAATTCATTGCAACATATAGAAATCACAAAACTCTCTTTAGAAATTTGTTGTTTGTAGAAGATCCCTGCTTCGTCATGATACATACTATTGGGACGAGGAATATTTATGTATAAAATTTAATTATTAATTGCTTCATTTTGCTGTATCATCAGTTACTAGTTGCCATGTAAGTCACATGCAAGTTGTACCTTCTGTAACATAATGTGTGAAAGAGCCCACATAAAAATCTTAAAACCACTGAGCTTTCCAGAAAGGTAATGGTCTTTAAAATAATAAAGGGATACTGCTGACATTTATCCATTTGTGGTGCACTTTCCTTTTTAAATATTGTGACAATGTATAAAATAACAGTATTGTATTTGTATGAAAAGGGAAATGGCATTTAAAACAGAGATGAAATTATTGTCTCATAATTTAAGTACCTACTAATGTGTATGTACAATCATGTAAATGAGAGGGATATCTCAGATCTATACATTTGGATGCAATATCAATATTTTTTATAGTTGTTTGTGTCTATGGTGCAGTTAATTGAGTGTGAACCCAGCTTTGATGTTGACTAATCGAGCCTGTAATAAAGTCACTGGCTATTGATTTGACAAGGTGCAGACGACTTATGATTGATTCTTATTCAATCACCGTGCACCCGAGGTTATGCGGCATTACAGGGGATGTCGCACCTATTTACATCTCTCATAGTCTTATTACTATCTCTGTGATTTTCATAACCAGTGTCATTCATTATCTGTCCACACACTGCTCCTCTGTAAGTATTTCTTGTAAAGCATTGATAGAATTATTTTTTATTCAAAATTTCTATTAAAGTTAAACAAACCTTCCCTCTAAATTGAAAAATTAATGAGCTTTCTGTTCATGAATTAAAAATTTAACTAGAACAGTGATATTTTTTGTTACCCTTCTCTCCCAATTTTAATTTATAACTATTTAAAAACATTAAAATGACAGCTACCATAAACTGTTAGTTATTGCCCTCTAAGAGGTTTGAGTTACCTCCCTTAGATTTAAATCTTTGAGAAAATGGTGATATGACAAGAATATTGATTGTTTTGTGTCAATCCACCCTGAATTCCTGCCAGAGCATAAATCTGGAGAGCTCCTTGTATATTTATTGTCACAGGTAGAAAGCTTGCAGTCAGGTAGGACTTCTATTCGGATTACATTTATCATTATATTTGTTCTCTGGTAAGACACTATTATATACATATGATTGAATTTACTTCTTTTGTTCAGTTTCATGGCATACTTTGCTAACTATAGGTGTTATTCCATATGAATTCACATCTTAAACATTGTATGCTAATTTGGTCTTTGTCAAGATACCTGAAAAATTTAAATCTAAGGTCAAGCTTGTATATTATTTTTAATAATCAACAATTCAAATGACAAACGACCAAATTTCAGCTCTTCTAATTTTGGAATTAATGAATTAATGTAAGACAAGTTTCATCAGGTCTTTTGGAGACGTTCTCATATTGCCAGGTATATACCCCTACAAATGCACATAGAAATTCTTGTTACCCAGTAAAAACGGCCAGGTATGTTGACCTAGCCAGACGCACCCCGATTTTAGTATATTGGTGTAAAGAGAACCCCCAGATCAATAGGCACATTCCTTATATGTATTGAACTAAATTCAGTATTCACTATTCAAAATACACAATTTACTGTGAATGCATTTTCCCCTCTGCTTAAAGAAATTATGTGAATAGTGTTGAGTCTCAAGTTCTTTTCAGATTGATATGGCATGTTGACAATTTTTTGAAAGGTTAAATTTGTGAAAAAGGAAGTAAAATATCGCAGAATATGTTGATTTTGCCTAACTGTCTTTTGATATAATTCTTATAGATTGGTAACATATGTTGTATTCCTTTGTGGGAAATGGATTTTTCCCCCTTTTAATAAAAATGATTGATCATAAGAAGAAGAATTTGTTTGACATCTATGTGCCAGATATAAATTTGCTTGAGCTGAAATAGTCTCTTTGATATAATGCTCAATTTATACAACTTTGTAAGCTTTGTTGTTGAGATATTTTAGATTAACGTGATAACTAAGTGTTATATGTGTCACTTAAATTGATAAAGGACATTGTATATATTTTAGTTTGATGGTAATTTGTGATATCACTTCTCTTCACAGAGGAATCCATCTGATTATCTCGCAAGGAAGAAGGAAAAGGAGGAAGAGGAACAGAAAGAGAAACAGAAATTTCCGCGCCGATCCAAGAGCTCAGCTGATAAAGATTCTACACCCAAACGCAGGAGTTATGTTTTAGACAGGAAAAATGATGACACTGATGCAGTCAGGGAGAAGCGATTAAACCGCAGGTCTCTTAATCTTGATAAAAGATCCGAGAAAGCCAGAGCCCCAGAGAGACCATTGTCTTCACCTTTAAGGAGTGACATACCAGAGTCCTCATCACTGACACCTAGAACTCAGCTGAAGACAGAGACCAGAAAATCAGCCTCCCCATCTACAAGTCCAACACATCTAGCCTCTACAAAGAAAATTAGAGCACCTCCACCACCTTGCTCCCCAAGTAAAGAATCCAGAATCCCTAAGCCATCTGGAGCGGGGAATCCGGAACGACCACCCAGAAGAAAGAAATCCAGCAGTGGTGAAGAACCTACCTCACCTGCAGTTACCGAAGGCAACACCCCGAGTTCTCCCAGGTCTTCTTTCCTCTACAACCAAGAACAACAGGGGACATTACTTGGATCTTCAGCTGTAGAGGAGAATTTCTCTGTAATAGGTGTAAAATCTAATGACTTATTATCTTCTCCTGAGGTCATATCATCTGATAGAATTTCACAAGAGCCATCCTTTGAATCTGATCCATTTGACTTTGAACCAGCAAGGAAGGATTACCTCACTGTGATAGAAACTACACCAGTCAGAGACATTGTGAACTCTGAACATCATAAAAATCAGGAGGAGGATATCATTGTGAATCATTTAGATGTTAAATTGATTGAAATTGTACCAGAAATTTCTGAAGAAAAAAGCACTGAAAGTAAAGTTGTTTCTTTCTCCAAAGGACATACTGAAATTCCAAATCCAGAAACCGTGTCTCTGTGTAGCATAGACTCCATCCCCCCCGAGTTGCCAAGCTCTGCACCACCACCATTCATACCGAAACAAACTGACTCTTCTTCCATTGGGGAGGAAGCTGAGGTGATTGCACAGGAAGTGAAAGTCACTGAAAGCTTTCCCACAGTCAAAGAAGAGGAAATAGTCAAACCTAGGGAAATTCTTGTAGAAAACTCTTCCACAACCACAAAAGAGGAGACTGTCAGAATTGAGGAAATTCTGGTAGGAAGCTCTCCTACAGTCACAGACGAGAAAATAGTAAAAACTGAGGAAATTTTGGTAGAAAAGTCTACTAAACTTAATTTCAGTGACAGTTGTTTTGAAAACAATCTGGTTGAGGAATCCAATTTTGTGACAATGTCTACTGAAGTTAGTGAAGACCTAGTGGTACCCACTAAAGAGTCAATGGAGATCAGCTCCTCACTGAAAACAGAGACAGAGGTGAAGGAGGTGGAGTCTGATACTGATTCCGATTTATCAGACCTTGTAAATCAGAATGGCTCTTTTACTCCAGGTAAGCCCTCTGTTAATGGAACAGTAAGTATAATTGTGGTAAGGGCATGGAAATTAGACAGTGATGTATGGTTATTATGGTTTTTATGATGAAAGGTAACTTAAAAAGTAATATAGGCTGTAGTAAAGAGCATAAATGTATGATCTCTGATTATTTATGGCACAAGAAAAAATGAGTAGTGTCGTTAATAATTAAAACAAAATAAAGATTTTTGCAATGTAAATTTTCTAGCAAATTTTGGTATTTGTATAGATTAGACTTTAAGGGCGAATAAAGAACAAAGTATGATGATTGTAAAAATAAGAGTGAATAAAGAACAAAGTATGATGATTGTAAAAATATGAAAACCAGAAAGTTAGTGGCTGAAAATGACTGCACTTAAATAAATTTCATTTTTGAAAATACATGAAGGCCTGAACTGTGACACTTTACATCAGCATACTTCTTCATGAAAAGAATGCTGGTGTGAAGCATTGCAGTTCATGCCCTCGTGCATCTTCAAAAATGAAATTTATATTTTTCATATGTACATTTTACTTTCATTTCTGTTGAAATATTTTCAGCTGTTAAAATAGTCACACTATATAAAGATTCATGAGCATGCATTGTTCACAATTCACGAGGGAATGACTATCATTTCAGTTGGTTAAGATATTGAAGGTATATAAAGATCATTGGAAATGTAATTATTATGAAATGAATGTAATGTACACAATAAGTAAAACAGATTAACATTGTAATGTACATGTTATAGTCATAATATTCTAATTCTGACCTTGTAATCATAAATGTCTCGGAATTCTCTTAACACCTGGATAATATGCTAGTTTGTTGATAATATACTTTAAATTATAGGAAGGCCTCATATCACCCCCTCTATTTTTATATATACGTGTATTATTGTTTGTGCTGATTTACATATTATTTTTTTGAAACTGTGAAGGTGAACTCTGGCACACCATATCAGATATTCAAAATTCCATAAATAAAACCATCTGGTTTTTTTTTTTTTTTGAATTTTGCAAACTATATGAAAACTCACCATAATTGCCAAGCAACTATGTACATATGTATACCCAAAGCTGAAGATATCACTCTGTGTAAAGCGTTTGATTTTCAAGTGTGAAGTGCAATAACAACTAAACCAACTTCTTTGTACATAAGTAAACGTAGGAGTTTTTATTTAGTATTCATTGTAATTGATTTATTCAGAAATGTTTATTTTTTAATCAGGAGAGGACAAGACAAATCATATTCCTCTGAATCTGATGGATGATGAGATTGAAGACTCGGGAGAGATTCAGCTCCTCTCCTACAGCACTAGTGTCCAGTCACCAACATCTCAGACAGACTCAGCCTTCGAGGACATGGTCAACTCCAACCAGGTCAGTCTCAGCAGCACACTTGAGGATGTCAAGGATGAGGTCATTTCAGACTCTCCGGAGCAGGTCACACTGTCAGACAGTCAACCAAAAGCTGAGTCCTTGCTCACAGAGTCAGATGGTACTGTTACTAACAGCCAGGCTAAGACTGACTTTAGTCCCATTGCCTCTGAGTATTCTTATCAGACTCATTCATCCTACATCACAGAGGTACCACTCACAGAGACTAAGGTTTTTGTCAAGAAAGCACAGCAGTTTTCAGAGGTTGTTAACCAACCTCCCAAGATGACAATCCGTTCCACCTCCAAAGAAATGTCTGATGAGCATTTACAGAAGGTTGATGGGGAGAGGAAGGCTGTGATTAGTCAGTCTATGGTGAAGAGGAAAGGCATCACAGAGTTTGCAGAAGTTCCTAGTAATGGTAAGATGCATTCACTTTCTAATTCAGTTCCCTTCTTTATCAAATGCAGGGTACATATGCATGTGATGATATTATATTTCAATTTTTCACTTGAAAGTAATTTTTACTCTATAAAATGAAAATTTCATTTAATTCAACATGATCCAAGAAAGATAACTCTGATATTTTCACACTTGATTAAATTTGATAGATACTAGGATTGGCAATATTTGCAAATGTTCCCTTTAACTAACAGCCCGGTATGACTGAGAGAGTAATTTGAATTTTATACAGCATGAACAATTAATATATTCAGCGATGGGATCACGTTGATTCACGTATTCAGGTGCAGGTCATACAGGTAAATCTGCCTAACTTGTTTTCCGAGTTTAGAATCTGTCTGTAAGCTTGTTGATGACATGGTGTCTCGCTCTTGTCACCCTGAGGTAGGGCACTTTTATATCAAAACTGGAACTTTCATATAGACTTTTTTTGTGCTAAATTCTCATTTCCTGGTAGTATGTATTATGATGACTGGGTCAATGAAGCTTTCAGTTATTACTGTAGAACTGACACAACTTTAACTTGTAGACAGGTTAGTTTTATTTATTTAGTTTTCTTATGCCTGAGTGTTATGAGGTTTTTTTTAAATACATTGTTAAAAGATTAAATGTACGTGTTCTATTGTGCGTCTTGTTTACTGTAACAATTCAGATGTGTCAATTCACTTTATGTTGTATGATACATTCCCAAAGAATGCAGTGTGCAGATATGAAACATTAGTTGACAAAATTTTATGTTTTTTTATTTTGTAAATTTTAAATGTATACTGAATGGGGAAAAAAATGACTGGGGTGATTTCTTTTAAATCTTGAGATTTATATGGTGTGTAAAGAAAATTTTAAATAAATAAGGTAGAATACAGGTACTTAAATTACTAAACTATAGGTAGTCAACGTTTTGTGCCAAAAAAAATTCATATCAGGTTTTGTGGTTGGATGTTTCAGTATCTCTTGAATTTCAATACAAAAAGAGGAATTTACATTATATAATCCAGACAAAAACATTGAACATTATCTCAGTGTTTAATTCTAGCACAAGGAAGGCTAAGAAACCAGGAATTCAGGCAGAACCTTGATTCTCTCCATTGTGTGTTGATTGTCCACAAACAATATTAAATCAACAACTTGTTTTCAACTCCTTTGGCTATTTTCTGAAGGCTAAGTCTTTGACAAACTGAATCAATGCACTGTTAAAGAAATTAGATAACCATCACTTCACATTGTCTGATTATCTTCTGTACAAAGAAAGGAGGGTATCTGTAATAGAAAGGCCATTGCTGGCTAGGGGGCTGTAATTGGGACTGAGAAAAACACTTCATTCATTTTGGAGAATCTTGCTGAACAGGTTACATTTTTCTCTTGTTTGATTTCAGTTGATCATATCTTTTTACCCACATCGATATGGAGAAGGACTTCCACTTTATTGATGTTTTTCTCTCTCCATTTTTAATTATTGATTGAAGATTAACATCTACATTTACAGTTGTTTGTAAATATATAGTTGTGATGTTTGCTGTGGATCGATATGTTCCACCTGAGTTGCATTAATAACAGTGTAAATGATCTACCATTTAGTTTTAATTTTCAAGTTTGGAACTGCATGTGAGATAAAGTTTGCTGTCGAAGAATTGTAAGGGTAAGGAATTGTTTGAAAAAATCAATCCTTCAATTGATTTTGAAGCAGAGATAAGACAATGAAAGTAGGTTGAAAGTGGGGGTATTTAAGAGAGTGGTCTTGTATCTTTGGGCCCTTCATGCTGCTGACAGTTTCTAAGTGACTTATCATCTTACTGAATACCTGTGTTTGGTACTGAATTTATGCCAAATATCCGTCTTGAATGGACACCATAGAAGGGTGTGTAGCAGCTTTGTGCGACCCTAGATAAAACAGGAACTTGGCAGAAAGCCGGAGATCTGAGGTACCTTTGTAATGTGATTACATGGGACAAAAATTAACTGCAATTCACACTCCACCAGAATCATGGATCTCAGAAGTAATTGTTGGTGATTTGTTCAGTGTGTTGGCCAATGATATCAGCTACTTTCATTTTTAACTTACCTGAGTTTAATCGTTTAATTGTATATTCATATTACCTGTGGTATTAATCTTGTGTAAATATTGATTTGTGTGACCGTAATCTTATAATTAAGTCAAACTAATAAGCGCAGGAAAAACTCAAATGTAGTCCAATATGATAAAATGAACAGTTAGTTGGGAGAGAAATGGTTGTGTGATCAATACTGACAAACAGGAGGCAGAAGGTGCCAGGATGCGGATATATTATGTGCACAGATCAGGTGAGATAAAGGACATAACTCGGTTTCCAACATCAGTGTCTTAGGACACCCACTTTTAGGTGACTTCCACCAAAAAAGAAAGAATGTGCATATTGAGAAACATTTTTACAATATTTATATTACTTATTTTGTAAGTAAATGAATTATATTTTTACACTCAAATTTTTAGGATTTCTTATGAAAATCTTTGATATATTTTTTGAAAATTTCTATCGTTTAAAAAAAAATTATGATTCAAAGACATACTTTTTTCATCAGTGAAGGAACCTCAAATTTTGGAGAAGTTCAAAGTGAAAACTACTTTAAAATAGTTGACTGGTAATTAGCTACATAAAGAACAAATGGCAATTATTGTCCCTGAATAGGCAGCCATGCTAAGTGAGGTTAAATGGTGCAATGTGATTAGTATTTTATGAATTTAAGATTTGAATTCCTGCAAGTTTTAAAAGACTTGAATTGATTTTGTAAGAAGTTACTGTAATTACTCTTCCTCAGTTTGTGTTGAGCTGCCCAGGGGGAGGTGGGAGGGTCCCTGTGGCACTGTATAGTGTAAGAACTTGCCACTATAGAGTTGGGTATATATCCATACCCCTTGATTTTGTACTGTGGAATATTGATCTTGTACATCTATGATATACATCGGAGGTCAGAGGAGCATGGCAGTGTTTGATGAAAGCATGTTCACATTTACAGGTAACAGTGATGCCTGTAAACTTCTCAGTATTGTAGTCTGTGTACACTTACTAATGTGACAACTATTTGTGTTATGAAGGGTTATCTTATCTGTGTACTGGGTACATTTCTGTGATATTAGCTGCTGTGGACCTATAGGAAACACTTATTATTAATTAATGGCTACTCTTCCATCCTCTCCTTTTCTAATTTATGGTATGTAGCGTGTTCGGATATGTTTTTTCGACTACTTATTTTTAGCAATTGTTATTAATTAAATGTTTAGAAGTGCATACATATATTAACACAGTCTTCTATGATAGTACAAATAGAAACACACGATATCAGATGTGATATGAACAGGGGAGGTAAAATCAAATGAATATAAATGTTGAATGCTTAAAGAAGCTACACTTTCACTCTTCTTTCATTGTATTTCTGAAAAGCTGAAAGAAAGGAAGACATGGCGATAATTTACAGTAGATTGCCTAGAATTAGATAACTTTACATAACTGTCTAATTGAATCTCTGTGGTTTTAACTATGACATCATAAACAGAGGGATTTTCCTGGTCATATGTTTATTTAACCAGTCAGACTAGCAGACAACATATAGGTTTGAAAGAAGTACAGAGCACATTCAACGCCCACAATAAAAGAAATGATGTAATCAATCTTATCATTTTACAAATATCTTTTTAAGTTGTCATTGGCAATGAATTTGCATTACTCTAAACTTTTTACCTGATCCAAGATATAGGACTCAAGGTGGGTGTGACAGTTCAACAGAGGATTGCTTGCTCCTCCCAGACACCTGACCCAACCCCTGTGTGTACAGGGGTCCATGTTTGCCCTTAGTACTCTTAATTTTTTATTCTATACCCCTTGAATTTTGAAGAGTGTTCCTCTGAAGAGAGAGGGGGGGGGGGGTAGAAAGAAATAATTTTAAAAAATATCACTCCAAGAGGTATGGGCGAAAGACTTTTTTTTTTTGCTTTTAGGATGTTTAAAATTGTTTGCACCTAACTTCCTATGGATGGAATTGCAGGAAAATACTTTTTTAACCAGGTGTTGGATCTTGGATCCACCTACTTGTTGTTCAGGTTGTCTTATGTCCTTTGTGACTGGTTAGAAATAGAGAGAAAGAGTGTATGAGAGAATGTGTGAGTTGTGTTCACATACCTACTAAAGACCATTTTTACCTGTCCGTCCCATACTCACACAAACCATCAAGGTTGAAGCAAGTAACTCATGAAGTAATATTGTATAGGGTTATACAGACTGGTTTTTTTCCATAAAATATGATATTTAAAAACCCAAGAATTGTTCCTGATCTACCGATGGGTTACACTTTCATGAAACTCTCATGCTAGTCATGTAAAATTTGACAGAATAAAAGCAGACCTTTGTAATTTTTAACAACCAATAGGATGCAACTTCCCCTCAGAACCATTCCAAATATGTTATGATATCCTCCCCTGGGGCCCAGTGTAGGGGGTCGCAAATCTCTGTTTTTGGCCATTACACATTTTTTATGCTATGGCTGTGAAAGGAATATAGGTCTTATAGGACAGTGAGATTGATCACTGTTCGTTATCTTCAATTTTACATGTTGATGATATGATGTCACAATTCTGTGAGAGATTGAAACTATTTCCTTTCCTGTTTGAATTGTCATGCTACATAATAAAGTCTTCAGCTATCTAATTTTGAGAAAATAGTATTAATAATTAATAAAATTATTTTATATATGTTCTGCCACTGTACCATCAAAGGGTCAGTGTTTTAAAGTTCAAGGAAAGTTGAATTTGTGATTTTCTGCCTGAGAGCATGAAACATTTTGAGGGGATGCTTTGCTTAAAGTTGATTGCATATTTTTGTTTTTAGCTTTTGAATGAAATTTTGTTTGCTTTGATGATTGAAAAATATGGGATAAAAACTCAGATCGACAGAAGATTTGATTACTAAGAAATTCATCATCGTAAGATCTTGCATAGTAGGGAACCATGCGAGTTCAATTTTTACTTAGTCTCTAGGAAGTATAAAATATTCAGAAAGTCTATATATCCAGAATTTTATGTGAAATGGGCATGAACTGATCGGGACATGATCAGAGATTAGAAACAATTTTTATTTTTATCTCGGGACTAATCAAAACATTGAAATCAACCATGATGATTAAGAAAAATTTGAAAGGGTATATAACAATTACATTTATTCATGCTGTATCAAATTATGTCATCTTAAACAATGTATCATAGGTTGGCCCCAAGGAAAATAAGCTAATTACCAAAAGATTATAAGATGTGAGCTATATGCAGAGAGTGAGATTTTCTACAATGATGGCTGCCTCATGGGGGTGAAGGCAAGACACTTTTACCACACGTTACCTCAGGCTTGATGGCCACTATCAGAAGGATTGACATTAATTTTTTCACCAATCTGGACAATATTTCCTGATTTGTCAGAAAGGTACCTGGGTAATTAATTTTACGTGGGCAGGTGAACAGAACTTACAATACCACACATCACAGGGAGAGAGAGGCTTATTGAGATCATAAGTGAAAAGTTAAGACAGTTCCAGACCAGGTGCATCAGGGAAAGTGAGGGTCTACTTACTATATACCTGACTGAAAAGTTTTATCAAGTGAAATACACCTGTCTATATATCATGCAACAGTGTTGTGCTGCTGACTGCTCAGGGTGTTGGATTGACTTTGTCACAGAGGAATTTTAAAAGTGCTGAACAATTAGAAATACAAAGGACGGAGTCCAAATTGCAGATTTTTTTTATGGCTGCTGTGGATTATAATGGCAGAAATTAAAACCTTTTCATCTAATGCAATTCTCATTCTTCATATACCTGAATCAGGTAATGTAAATACTCAAGAGTTGTAATGTAAAGTGTGAGGGAAGTTTAAAGCATTAGATATTAAAAGAGAATTTCATTCTTTTCAACTTGGAAAATTTAAACTTAAATATCCATCAGTAATGTATATAGCAAGAATTTAAATTCAACCAAGTCAATACTGAAAAACAGAGAATGAAGAGGTTTATATATGTAAATGTATATGTATGGCCATTACAAATTTAATCACAAAGTAACATTCATTGTAAAATTATTTCAATCTTTTTGGGGGGAAAATGTTAAGAGCTTAGATGAAGTTTGAGGGAGTCTTATCTCTCAGTGTTCGTCAGACGGATTTCCGACAGGTAGATAAACATTTAAACACTGCCTAGCCAGGTAACCCCCATTTACGTCACTGCCCTCTCTACGGTATATGATTTAAAAAAGAATTCATAATTGTTTTAACTGAATAATAATTTGCTGGAGTTGTCATTGGCGAGGATTTAGTGCTTCATTTGTGCATATTTCTGACAGGTAGAATATTGCAGATTTCTTTTTTACCTTTATTTTCATTTTGAAGATGGTGTCATTCAAACCTTCAGGTGTACTTGCACGTAATTAATGTGTCTGAGTCACATTCATTTTCTCCCATTTGAAGGATATATATGCTGGAAGGTTGTAAGATAACAATACAGTTTTTCTTAAAAAACAAACAGTTGGATTAACTTGCTAGACTGTGTTAATTAGAGGATTACATTGATATATAATCTGACTGAGGAATTCCTTTGGTATGTCTTTGTTTTGGGTACAGTTTGTGCTTGAATATTGAACCAAGCTGTTATTTCACAGCTTGGTTTTTTTGTTTGACTGTCAGCTACTGTTTGTCTTGGGGAAAGGAAGCGGACTAGGATTTTATTGATTTATTTCAACTTTATCAGGTAAACAGTAGTTGTTTCGTACTGTTTGGGAGACAGTAATGCTGAACAATTTACCTGTGATCAGCACTTTTTTTGATAGTTATTTCTCACAGACACGTTATAAGTTGATTTAACAATGATTAGGATAACTTTCATTTTCAGAGAGTAAGCCGTCGGAAGTGAATAGCACTGTGACACTTGAGGTGAATGGTGAGAAAGATCCTCCACTGCCGGTGAAATTACATGGATCTCCAGTAAACTTGGATGAAAAACCAGCAAAAGTAGACCTCTATAGTCATAATGTTGTACAAGAGGATGGAAACACTGACACAGTAGATAGAGAGTCCATAGCAGACCTTCATTCAACTCGAAAACAGTGGGAGACACTCCTACAGGGTTCTGGGAAGTCGGAATCAACTCCCACCAAAGTTACTCCGAAGAAATCAAATACGCCAGTAAAACATTGGGAAGTGAAACTTCCATATACACCCAGTCCAACTCCTCAAACTATTCCTGAACCAGAAAACAAAGATACACAACCAAGAAAGCCATTCAAAATGGAGGATGATCCATACGCAAATGAAAGTGCAATTGAGCGTGAAATTCGTCTTGCAAATGAACGCGAGGAGATGTTACGAAAGGAACAAGAGGAGCGACTGGAGCTTACCAAACGTCAAAATGCCTCAAAAAACCAGGTCAATACAAAAATGTTTGAAAATGAAAATAACAACAACACGGACTTTAAAGCGATGTACCACGAGATGACAGAGGCAGATCGAGGATCTGAGCTTCAGAAACGAGAGTCATTGATTCAGCAAGAAATTGAGGAACAGAAGGAGAGAGAGGAGGCCTTAACAACTAAGCCCCCTCCAGCTGTCGCACCTCAGGTCAGTAAGGATTAGCTCTCGACTTTGAACCTCTTGTACCAACTCATATGATAATGTCAATACAATGTATAGTAAAATGATGCAAAATCTGAATAGATGTTCTTAAAAACTTTGTTACATATAATTATTTTAGACAACAGTACATAAAGAATTTAATCAACTACACTACTGCTCTATGAATCAGTGGTATCGTTAACGAGTAATACAAGGTATATTTCTAGTTAACAAATTAAATACCATGTAATTTGGGGAGGCGGTAATTTTTTTTTCTAGAAGGTCTTAATGATCTCTATGGATAAATCAAAATATACATATTTTAAAAAAAAAAAACTCTATACACATGAAACACCTAGTAACTGAAAATTCTTCCATAAGCCTGAAAAAGGGTTTGAAGTCTTCAATCATCCTACACAAATTTTACACAAACCTTGTGGTCGTATAAATAGATGTAATATTGACATCTAATGTAATTTACAACCTCTTGCATACCTGTTCAATAAAATCTTTTCTGAAATTTGAACCCCACCCAAGTTTGATTGTGGAGTTTGATAAGAAAAAGTTGGGTATATAATGTAACATGCCTGAGTATTTTACTGCCCTTTCCCTGATGCAGGTAAAATAACTCAATTGCGTGGTAGATCTTGAATTTTAAAATATTTAATTTAAAAAAAGCAGCCTTAAATGAACGTGTTTGCAAAAACATGTTAAAATTTTGGTTATCTGAAAGTCACAGATAAAATCTAGTGTAGGAGGGAAAAGGGCCACGAGATTTTAAAATGTGCCAAGACTATTGCCATTTAATTTTAGAATTAAAACTAAAAATGGATGAAGATTCTTACTTTATTTGAAATTTATGAAATGCTTTTTATGCATTAAATAATTTAGGTGTCTATCTAAGGATAACATTAGTTGTCTTATTATTTATCAATATACCATAAATGCTGCTTTGTGGGTTGGATTGATTTTATTGAATGCTGAACACATGTTGCATGGTGTGGTTTTTTTTTTACAAGGACTGAATATTTCTATCCACAGAATGAAGAGAGCCAAGACAAGAGTACAGAAAGCCTCATTGCCAAGGAAATTCGTCTCCAAAAAGAGCGAGAGGAAGAAATAAAAAAACGACACTCCCTGAAAGAAGAACCAAAGTCATCTGCACTGGAATCAGCCGAGACAGAATCAGTTTTACCAGAGCCCAAAAAGATGGAGGCACCAGTTACTAATAACAAAGAAATCACGTATGAAGAGGCTGTTCAAGAGCCATTTCATCATGAGGGAGAAAATCTTATTGCTAGAGAGCTGCGGGAGGCAAAGGAGAGGGAAGAGGAGATTCGTAGAATGAGAGAGAAGGTCCAGGGAGGAAGCAAGCCCAGTCCTGCTGTGGAGCAATCAATCAAAAGTCCTAGACAGGAAACAGTGAAAAAGACATGGCAACCCTCACCAAGTGTTCAATCCCCCAAAGTTTCTAGTCACACCCCGTCACGCTCTGTGCATGTTCAGCCAATAGCAGACTCCGTGGAAGAGGATCAGACAGACTCCAAGCCAGTGGAAAGGAAAGAAACTCCTATTGAACGTGAAATCAGAATAGCAAGAGAAAGGGAAAATGAACTAAGGCATCAGAAAGGACTGCCATTACTTTCTGAGGTGGTTAAACCAGCTGAAGATGCTCCAACAAAATCCTCTGTGAATGAAGAAGCAGTGTCATATAGTTATAGAAGCAAGGTAAATACAACAGAGGGAACTAAATCAATGAGGAGCTTTGCAACATCCAGGTTACAAAACGAAATTCTGAAACAGAAGGAGAGGGAACACAAACTTCGGGATGAGGGGAAAATTCTGTCAACATCAGAAGAACACATTGGAACACAGAAGTATGCAGAAGTTGCTGGCATTCAGAAGACTGAAGGGCCAGTGAAAAGAAACTTTGTAACGAGGAAAAGTACATCTGCTCTCCCTCAAACAGGTGACAGTCCAAGTTCATCAAACACCCCCTCTGAAAATGGGGATGTGGAACCTCCGAAGATGTCCCCACAAATAAGCAAGGAAGAACCAGTCAAATATAAGAGACCCGCTGTAAAAAGTGGTGGAGCCTCATTTTCATACAAAGAGTCTAGAAATCAGGCAGAGTCAAAAATTGAAAAGGAACTTAGGGAAATGAGGGAACGAGAGGAAGAATTAAAGTAAGTGTAACTCGGGAAATTAATTTCGTAATAATCTCAGTTCTACATTACAATAGCTATGATGAAACAATAATCAATGTTAATTGTCACAACATAAAAGCATTGCTCCATTCTAATTTTTAAGTGATGAATAACAGTGTTATCTTTGAAACCACATGGTACTTTGATTGTGAATAGGTTCCTATCAGTATGACATGATTAATGATGGGAAATTGATGCACCTTTAGAGTGTAATTTAGAATAAGGTCAATCATGGCTAAAGTTTAGTTGAAGATGTTACCTCATCCCTGCAATATAAACAAAATGTAATCAATTATTGTCTTGCTGGGCTAATCATAATTCATTATGTTTTAAGGAAAGCAAGAGGGGGAACTCTGAGCCCACCTACCAGTCCAAGGGACAACAATCTAAGCAACCGGAAAGCTCAGTTTGAGAAAGTGTGATTTATCGGCCAGATTTCCACAAGGATCACCAATAACTTTGGAACAAATGATCCAAATCACATGACCTCTGATCACCCATGATGGAGCTTCTAATTAATATATATGTAAGCTAAATGTACACCTTTCCACAGAAAGAAATGGGTACCTTGTTTCAGCGATAAAAATACTTGGTTTTCCAAGTAATATGTGATGACTGATTCTGCATGCTGGTATGTAAATGATAAAGGAGAGCCCTCGTCGTGCAGTGGTTCAAATCTGTGATACTGATTTTTTATATCAAGTAGAGAAGAAAGATAACTCACACTGTGGTTTTTATGTTACAAATATTTAACTGCCACAAACAGCAATATTTACCAATAGTTATGTAAGTTGTCTGCAAGATCAAATAAATAATTTGTATTTGTGTACACTTGTATATAAATAAATTTTTACATAATATGAAATATTACAGTATTATCACAAAGGTTATATTTTTTTTTTCATTATTAGATTAGTACGGCTTAATCTTTGCTTATACATTCAAAATCTCGATGTGATTGCAAATTTAAATACTGGTACTATATACCTGTATAGTTTTAAAAATGGAAAAAAATCATCTCATGTACAAAAATAATATGCATGTCAAAGGATCTATAATCAGTTTGTTTGTGTATATTCAGATATGGCTTAAAAATTTTCATAGGTTTGCAATTTCCCAAATGATCTAGAACTTGTGAATTCATATATACCACACACTATTACAAGTGCACATAATCAATCCTTATAATCATGTTATGATATTAAAATAATCATATTGTTGACAGTATAAATTGTATCATATTTTAAAAAATAAAATTTATTTACTCCATGTTGTGTTTGATTCACAGGGAACCAGCATTCAGAGTTTGAAGTACTGCATGAAAATATGGTTATTTGATAGTAGGATATGTCTGAAGTTTAACAGTAAAATTGATAGGCAGTCTCCATATAAATTAAAATTTCAATTTCAATTAAAAATCCATACAGAAAGGTTTTCATATGGAAATGGGCATAATCCCATTGCTTCAATGGCTGTAAAGTTTGCCCACTTATTTCATCTTTCCCTCCAATGACCAGACCTTGACAATAGGGTTGGTCCTAAATTTACTCTTTGGTGACTGACAGTCCTATGCATTGTTTTAAATCTTGCCTTCAGAGTTAGTCAATCTTTCTCTCTATTTATCTCAATTTAACTTCTGGTCTTGAAAACAGAAGGATTTGTTGATTGACACCTCAGCAGTTCAAATATATACTGACTTTGAACTTTCACCCTTGTTCTTGAAAATCTATAGGCCATATTGGCCATGCCCAAAGGCCTCAAATCCCTGGCCCAGGAACCATGGATTTCACAATTTAGGTAGAGAGCTTCATGGACATCATAATTGTGCATTTAGCTTTCTCAAATATATAGGGGAGTAGAGAAGAGGATTTTCTAAGATTTAATATATTTTCACTACATGGCCATATTGGGCCCTGCCCTAGGGCCTCAACCCCTGACCTATGAATTTCACAATTTAGGTAGAAAGATTCTTGGACATTATGATCATGCATTTAGTTTTTCTCAAATATATATGGGAGTAGAGAAGAAGATTTAATACATTTTCACTATATGGTCATATTGGCCCCACCCTAGGGCCTCAACCCCTCAATTTCACAATTTAGGTAAAGAGCTTCATGGACATCCTAATTGTGCATTTATTCTCAAATATATACGGGAGTAGAGAAGATTTCCTGAGATTTAATACCCTTTCACTATATGGCCATATTTGCCACACCCAAGGGCCTCAACCCCTGACCCAGGAAGCATGAATTTCACAATTTAGTTAGAGAGTTTCATGGACATCATAGTCGCAAATTCAACTTTTCTCAAATGTGTATGGGAGTACAGAAGATTTTCTAAGATTTTATACATGTTCACTATATGGTCATATTGGTCCCGAACTGTCCCAGGGGCCATGGATTTCACAATTTTGATAGAGGGCTTCATGAACATCATAGCCATGCATTTGGTTCTTCTCCCACAAATGTGGGTGTGAAGAAGAAGATTTGTGAAATTATGGCCGATTTTAGCATGTGAGGCCCTGGGGATGGTAAAGTCATAAATTTCACAATTTGTATTCCTCTTATCCTAGAGATGCTTCACACAATTGACCTAGTAGTTTTCAAGAAGATAGATTGTTAACAGATGATGCACGTCGCACAACAATGGACGAAGACCTATGGCAATAGGTCGCCTGAGTGACTCAGGTGACCTAACAAAACATCTACATATTGAAATTATCGAGTGTAATATGGGGCAATAGAAAAGTCTTCTCTGATCAAACGTCAAGACTGAACTGAACTAATCAGTCTTATTAGTTCAGTCGTGACGTTTGATCAGAGAAGACTTTTCTATTGCCCCATGTTACACTCGGTAATTTCAATATGGTGACGTTTTATTTGTTATCAGCTTTTGTAGTTTAGGTTTAGTGTTAGTGTGCTTTTCTATTTAGTTTTCTTTTCTATGTAAAGAAGAATGGATAGGTCTTCCCGAAAATTGGACAATTCACTGCTATTCGTGTCGTTGGTCATTTCGAGTGATTTATAAATATGGAAGAAATTATAATCTTTTTCTTAACAACCACAAGGGTACAGATTGTCAAATATAGGTACGCAAGCATCATCATGTAGTGTGTAAGATTTGTTTATGCCATGATCCCAAGTGCCAGGGCGGAGCCCCAATGGGTTCAAAGGTTAACACTGTTTATACAATCTGAATTAAAATGTTTTCCATATACCGTATACATGTATACTCGCCTATAAGTCGGATTTTTTGGAGTTAAATTTTGGTCCAAAACTCTATGTCTGACTTCTAGGAGTGTTCTAAGGAGATTAGTATTTTTCTGGATGGCGTAATGTATAGCCTAGTATTTTTATAAACAACAAAAACATAGGCAAAATAAACAAAATAGTAATTGTTTAATTTGTTGAGAATGAAAAGTGAAATATCGATGTCAAATCCCAAAATCACACATAAAAGTATTGAGATGAAATTGATTTGTTGAGAAAAAATATCAAATATCTGCGCATTTTTCAAAATATTATTTGAAGCACAGGTAAAAACATTAGAGCATCAATTTGAAATTGTCAACCGATTCTTGAAAAAAGTAAGACCGACTTATAAATGGGTCAATGGCAATTCCCTCCAAAGTAACCTAAAAACTATGCAACCGACTTATAGGCGAGTATATACAATGATGATGATTTATTCTCATAAACCAATGTACAAAAAGGTTTAGAGAAATACAAAGACTACAGTATACAACACACAAAATCAGTATCCAGAGTAGAACAAAAGAGAAAAGGAAAAAAGAAGAAAGAAAAAACAAAACATATATATATACACACACACACACACACACACACACACCTATAACGCATATACTGTACATAAAGAACATGTACATGATGCAATGTACATATTCTGGAGGACTAGCGCATGAAAGTTAAGCAATCAAAGTGTTGATATAAGTGATAAATTTACATAATTTTTTCAAAGTGATAGTATTTTTAGATTGGAACAGATTTTTGTATATAATAATATTGACATTTGTTCTGTTCGGTAGACAGGTTGGCATATTTGTTAATTTTATATGCAAGCAAGCCTAGACTGACATTTGTTCACTCTAGACTTCTTGGTGCTCAGGTGAGTGGTGTGGACCATGGGTCTCTTGTTTAGCACCCGATTCCAGTGCCATCTTTTTAACAAGAGTACCATAAACAGTACACAACATGCCCGTGAGAAGGTTATATAGGGTGTGTTTATGATGGGTGTTTGTTTTGTGACATTGATTAGTATGGAGCGCCAAGTTAACATAAACTCAAATAATTGAAGATATCTTCAATTATTTGAAGATATCATCAATTCAATTATTGCTCTCTTTAATTGAATTAATGCGCACATTAAATCAATTATTGCTCTCATCAAATGAATTAATGCACGCTTCAATTCAATTATTGTTCTCATCAATTGAATTAATGCGCGCATCAATTGAATTAATGAGAGCAATAATTGATTTAATGCGCGCATTTATTCAATTATTGCTCTCTTCAATTCAATTGATGAGAGCATCAATTGAATTAATGAGAGCAATAATAGATTTGATGCGTGCATTAATTCAATTATTGCTCTCTTCAATTCAATTGATGAGAGCATCAATTTCGTAGAAATATTGCTCGCAATAATTGATTTAGAGCTCGGTATAAATAATTTGATGATCTCTTTAATTCAATTGAAGATACCTTTAATTATTTACAATGCTTTTGCATAAGGGATTAATGCGCGCATCAATTCTTTTAAAGAGAGCAACAATTCAATTAAAGAGATCATTAATTCAATTGTGGATATGTTGAATTGAAGATATCTTTAATTATATAGTTGCTCTCTCTAAAAGAATTATTGCTCTCTTCAAATGAATTAAAGATATCATTAATTCAATTGAAGAGAGCAATAATTGAATTAATGCGCGCATCAATTCAATTATTGCTCTCGTCAATTGATTTAATGTGCGCATTATATCAATTATTGCTCTCTTCAATTGAATTGTACCGCTCATCAATTCAATTGTTGATATCATTAATTCACTTGAAGAGATCATTAATTCAATTAAAGCGCGCATCAATTCAGCTGAAGAATTAATGCTATCACCAATTCATTTAACGCGCGCAATAATTCAGAATTGAAGATATCATTAATTATTTGAAGAGATCTTTAATTAAATTGTTGCGCGCATCAAATGAATTGATGATATCTTCAAATAATTGAAGATATCTTCAATTATTTGAGTTTATGTTAATTTGGCGCTCCATAGATTAGCAAACATGACAAAAATGCCAGACGTTGCTGAACTTTACTTAAGGTAGTATCAGCCATCATCAAGCTGTTACATGCTTTGTTTTGTAACGTATGAATAAAGGGAGGTCAGCAATATATTACCTGGTCTTTCACATTTTCATATCTATTCAGAGTAGCTTATTTGGTTAACCTATAAATTTGTGGATGATAGTTTGAATGAAAGGCGAAGATAACGAACAGTGATCAATCTCATAACTCCTATAAGCAATACAAAATAGAGAGCTGGACAAACACGGACCCCTGGATATACCAGGGATAGGGTCAGGTGCTTAGGAGGAGTGAGCATCCCCTGTTGATCAGTCACATCCGTCGTGAGCCCTATACATGTATCTTGATTAGGTAAGCGGAGTTATCTGTAGTCATAATCAATGTACCATGCAAGAACGGCCTAGCAATAAGTATGAAACGCATCAGACAGCATTTGACCTAATGATAGGTTGTATTGGCAAACTAGACCGTTATAACGACCACAGAATTTGTGAAAAACTTACTTTAAGTGAGACTGTTGAAACTTCTGCACCATCAACTTGTTTGTCAGTAGTCTGCCTCGAATCTCGCAGAATCAAAATTTAACAATAAAATGTACGTTTGCAAGAGTTTGTGCAAAATCTATTACATCAGCTGAATATTATGTTAATGTAATACTTTCTTTTTATTATGAATTTCTCGAGTTCCCATACCCCTTGTACATCCCTCAACCAATTCTTCCTAGTTTCATCGTGAGGGGACAGTTTTTTAGCTCACCTGAGCTGAAGGCTCAGCTGAGCTTTTCTGATAAAAAATGTTCAGTTGTCTTTCGGCGTTTTTTTTCTCTCTCCATATTTTCATGTTCTCTGGAACAACTTGGTCAATTTCAACCAAACTTGGCACAAAGCATCCTTAGGTGAAGTGGCTTGTGTAGAAAAATACACTATATTTTTCATAGGGAGTGTCTTGAGTTTTCTACACAAGCCTACCAGTCGTGGTAGCTCAGTGATAGAGCGTTCGCCTTGTGACCGGGAGGTCGCGAGTTCGAGCCCCGCTCGTGCCATGGCTGCGTCAAACCCAAGACGTTAACATAGGTAGTGCTTGCTCCTTCGCCAAACGCAGTGACAATCATGGGTCTTTCAGATATAACCTTAGATATGGAGGTCTCATGTCGCGGCGGGCGTTGTTGCACACTAAAGCACCATCACTGCTTAGGTCTAAATTTGCGGTACTTCACCTACAGCTAGTGACATCTCATTATGAGTGCATATGCTGAGAATCAAAATCCCTGCAATACGCACACCTTCAAGTAGTTAACACAGGCCTTTAAAACTGTGAGTGGAGTTTTAAAAAAGGACAAACTCAATAATACTTTCTCAACACTGACAAAGTTCAACAATGTGTAATTTTCTCAAAAATGGAGGAAAATCAAACTCCTTGCCACATGTACCCATACAAACACTGCTACAGTAAAACAAGGTCCTCACTTGTTAAGACGGACATATCACGTAAAACCAAGTATTCTGTGTGTAAACTATTTCCCTATAGCGAACCAAGTTAAAATTGTAAATATTTCAAACATCAAGGAAAATTGTTGAGAATCAAATTTTAAAGAACTATTGTACAATTATTGACATTTCTGGGGTCATTGTGATGCTTTAGCTACCCTCAAAATACAATATTCACCTCACCCTCGCCTTGGTGAAGGGGTAGCTTAAGCACTGTAATGACCTAAAAAATGTCAATAAGTGGTTTATCATGTGATAGAATAATTTTAAAAAGTGGTTACTAGAGCCTATAAAATGTGGTTACTAGAGCCTATAAAAAGTGGTTACCAGAGCCTATAAAAAGTGGTTAATAGAGCCTATAAAATGTGATTACTAGAGCTGTAAAATTATCCCTGGTCTCAGTGGTCTGCCATTTTTGTATACAGCTAGATTGCTGGACTTAGTTGAAAGAGATGCAAGTTTTTGTTTATTATATGACTAAATTATCATACATGTCCAGACCGAGTGTAATGTCGATATCGACGACATCGACAATGTCGTGTCGATATCGACCATGTGGAGTTTTTGTAATTGACTGAGATTTGTGAAATAATTAATATTGAAAATTTACCACAGACTAACTATCATGTCGATATCGACGATATCGGCAATATCAGTTCGATATCGTATCGATATCGATAGTTGTATGGATTTTGTTGTTGAAGTCAATCATCATAAATGATGCTGGGTGCTTTGTCGATATCGACAAAACTGTTCCGATATTGTATCGATATCGATCGTGTTTCGTGAATTTTAAGGGTAAAAATATATGTGCACCATTATTGAATTAAAAGTTGACATAAATATGTTGATGCATTCGTGAATGTAGTATTACGGCAAAATGTAACCAATGTTATATAAGGAGAAAATAATTATCATATGTTGTTTAATTTACCAAACCTTGATTCAAAACTTCAAGCGATCGTACTTTAGTATCGATGTCTGCTACCTTACAAAGTTACTTATATGGAAATATTTCAAAATGTTCACAATAACTATGGTATCAAGTACAAAAAGGACTTTTCAAATGATAAGAGTTCGATATCGATACGATATCGTCGATATCGACAATAAGGAAAACTTGGGCAATGCGATATTTCTAATCATAAGCACAAGTTTAGAGAAGGACAGTAGCAAAAAACTTCACCACCAACTGCTTACCAATCCTGATTCGATATCGACATGATATCGTCGATATCGACAGTAATAGAAACTTAATCAATTTAGAATGCTTAAACACATGCACATCTATAAAAAAAATGGCAAGGATGGTCACAAAAAACTTATAAATATCATGGTTCGATATCGACATGATATCGTCGATATCGACGATATCGACAGCAAGGGATACTTTGTTAATGCAAATTACCCAAACATCTGCACAATTATCAGAATGGTGCATGCAAGGACATGCATAACCATTTGTTTTACAATCATGATTCGATATCGACACGATATCGTCAACAAGGGAATCTCAGTCAGTGTTAAATTTATAAACAGACAAACAACAATGAAGAAATATAGTTGGTAGAATGTCACAACAAAATCTTGAAACGGTAACGATTCGATATCGATACGATATCCTCGATATCGACAGTAAGGGAACTCATTTAGTGCAACATAGCGAAATTTATACATAAGTGTAAAGAAATATAGTAGCTAGGACAGTCATAATGAATTGTTTAACAATACTGATTCGATATCGACACGATATCGTCAGTAAAGGTATGTGATTATTAGAGTGGTACATGTTTATATCGGTACAATGTCATGTTTGGTTCGTCGATATCGTATCTACATCGTGTCTTGGACATAACTCTAAATTATATAAACTACTAGAACATGTAGAACTTACCAAACAATACCATCCTTACATCGATCAGGTTTGATGTTGCTAATAGATACATAAACTTAAATAAAAATTATCTATGCAAGATAAAGTTCCATGTTTGCTGAAATCAAGTCAGGTACCCTGAAATATGAACGATATAATGTCAAAACAATGCCAGGATGTTGTAGATATGCATCCAGGTTACTTTAAAATCTTAACCATAATGGTAGGACCTTTGATTTTCAGGTTTGACTCAACCTTCGATCTCTCGTCCACTTGAAGTTTTATCAAGGTTATTAATATACAAGCTTCCCCAGTAGTGTAGATTCAAGTTTGTTCGGGATCGAAGTTTATATGGAAAAATCTTCATTATCAAATGTATAGTCATAATCATTGGTCAAATCAAGGTGCAAGCATCTTCAGGTAGTTCAAGTTTGTTCAATTCAGGCACCCCAGGTAGCATCTTCGCAAGATGTCCAGGTAGGGTGGGTCATAGTAGGAGATCAAAGTTTTATATGGGAATATACAGGAAATTCGATTATTAACACAAACTATTTTCGAGAGCCACACGAAATCATATCAAAATGCAAACATTTCTAAGTTGTGTATCCAAGATTTTGTATGCCTCCAAGACTATAGTTAGGGCCCCGAGCATATTGTTTTTTAACTTAAACCTGAGCTGAATACTCAAGTATAATCTTTTCTGATCACCTTTAGTCCAGCGTGCGTCTGTACACCTTTAACAGTTTCGACTTCTCCAGAATCACAGTTTCAACTGAACTTGCCATTTAAGTTGTATCCCCATGTGACACACACTGAAATTGAAGTTTGCTTCATTTATTTTATTTTATATGGAAAAAATAACATATGAGTCAATGAATTTTTTACAAGACACATTTAAAATTAACTGTTGGTATGGACTAATAACGTCACGGGAAGCGTGCCTCAACGTTAAACCTGCATGGTGAGATTTAACGTTGTGCTCTCGTACTATTATGTTTGCCTGTCATTAATACTTATCAGCATTTAAGAATACAAATTAGATTTATTGCAAATATTTGTTTTCAAATTTGAAGGAAAATTGGTAGATTATATTTCAGAAAAATACAGTACTGTACAGATTCCTAAATATATGCAAGGATTTTCATACATGTAAAATGTCTTAATCAAGAGACCGCTCGCAAATTCATGTTCTTGCGATTTGATGTCTTGGGTCATTTAATGATATCAAGTACCCGAGTACAACAAGGAATATACAGTATATAAACTCCCCAAAATCACGTCCCAGTAATTCGCTCCTAAGGTTTGGGGGCGGCCTTTTCACTGTGACATCACATCATGATTTCAAGAGACTTGAATCTGTAGTACCGGAGGATGCTTGCACATTAATATGACTAACCATGGCCCTGCTGTTCTGTAGAAGATTTAAAAAAAAAAATTCCCATACATTAATTCACTTGTAAAACTTTGGTCCTCTATTGTGGCCTTATAACAAACTTCAATCTGCACTTCCTGATGATTGTATAAAAGTAAAATTTATTTATTTATTGATAGAAGCACCCTGAGTACAGACATTGTAAATCTAGACCTGACCAGTATATTACTTATTATCCTAAAATATCTACATGTATATAAATATACACATACTAGGTAACCATACACATTGTATGCAAATGACATAAAATGGACTTTGTTCTGTGTTGGAAATGTCAGCAACAGAAAGGTCATAAAAATACCCTGCCCAGTGATGTGTGATGACAGATTCAATTAAGAAGCTGATAAGCCCTCCTCTATGTACGTGCATGAACAACTACACTATCACAGTGAACAGTCAGAAAACAACTTACACAGAGACTTCAGCAAGTCCATCATTTATATGCTAAACAAATTCTAAAGATTTGATGCATATTCACATAAAGCCCCACACTGGAGCTATGTGTCACAATATGATCCATATATGGCACACCATTTTTACATTTAGTCCTTTTTAAAGATTTCTCATAAATTTTATAAAGTTTATAAGATATTTTCTAATAAAAGATATTAGATATCTTATATTTTTTTCTTTATAGGATGTCTCATTAAATATATGAGATATCTTATATGATATATATTAAAATATTTCATAAACTTTACAAGATACCTCATAAACTTTATAATATATCTTATTCACTTTTTTGATACAAGATAAATCATAAATGTTATAAGATATCTCTATGGCAAGCCCTTTTACTATTTATTCGTAAAATAAGAGATCTCTTTAGATCTTTAGAGATATCTTTTTACACTAGAGATATCTCTATTGGTTGTAGAGATATTTATGTAAGTTAGAGATATATCTTTTTATGCTAGGGAGATATCTCTTTGACCAAAAGAGATATCCCTTTCAACAAAAGAGACATCTCTTCAACAAAAAAGATATCTCTTTAAATAAAAGAGATATCTCTTTACGCTTGGGAGATATCTTTCTCTTTGAGAAATATCTCTTAAAGCTAAAGAGATATCTCCCAAGCATAAAGAGATATCTCTCTATCAATGCAAAAAGAGATATCTCTTTAAATTTTCAAAAAGAGATATCTCTTTAAAAATTGCCCCCGGTGATCATTATGACTTCTCCCTGTTGCATCGCCATTAATCAGATTAATATGATGTAACCATATTTTTAACTAATCAAAATACTTCTAGTGTAAAAATGGCGAAAAGGGTTAAAGAGGTGGTTGGGGAAACATTATTTGGTATAACTGTAAATGTAAATCCAGTCTAGCTCACATGTTTTATCAATTTATTGTCTTTGTTTGTTACCTGTATACACTTCACATGCGGTAAACGCAAAATCTCCCGGGATTGCAGCCATCATGGTAAGATTTGCTTTGGCGGGCTTCCTTCCGATTTAGGGAGAATTCCTTAAGTATTCAAACTAATCAAAAATATTGGAAAGAGATATCTCTTTTTCTTTGAGAGATATCTCTTTTTTAATGATTAAAGAGATATCTCCTATACTTTGAGAGATATCTCTCTAGGAATTATTAGAGAGATATATCTTTAGGAGATATCTCTCAAAGTAAAAGCGATATCTCTCAGAGTAAAAGAAATATCTCTTTAAGTGAAAGAGACTTAAAGAGATATCTCTCAATGTGAAAGAGATATCTCTCAATGTGAAAGAGATATCTCTCTAATTGAAAGAGATATTTCTTAAAGTATAAGAGATATCTCTTTAAGTGAAAGGGATATCTAAGTGAAAGAGATATCTTTTTAAGAGTAAGAGCCATCTCTAAGTGAAAGAGATATCTCTCTGAGTGAAAGAGATATCTCTCTAAGTGAAAGAGATATCTCTTAAATATAAGAGATATCCCTATTTTAAAGAGATATCTCTTTAAAATAAGAGACATCTTATTTTTCGAATTAATAGTAAAAGGACTTGCCATATATCTCATAACTTTTATAAGAAATCTTATAAAAGAACTCATAAGTTTATGAGATATCTTATTTAATATACAAGATATCTTATAAAGTTTATATTATATATTTTATGAGATATCTTATAAACTGTAAATTATATGAGATGTCTTATAAACTATAAATCTGATGAGATATCTTATAAAATTTATCATATATCTTATTAAAATAGAAGATATCTCATAAATCATATAAGATATCTTTATAGTGGAATACATATAAATATGGCGTGCCATATCCTTAGAGCCCCACACTAGGGTTACGTGTCTCAATATAATCCAGAGCCCCACACTAGGGCTATGTGTCTCAATATAATCCATACAGCCCCACACTAGGGTTACAGGTCTCAATATAATCCATAGAGCCCCACACTAGGGTTACGTGTCTCAATATAATCCATACAGCCCCACACTTGGGTTACGTGTCTCAATATAATCCATACAGCCCCACGCTAGGATTATGTGTCTCAATATAATCCATAGAGCCCCACACTAGGGTTATATGTCTCATTATTATATACTTTCAATTTCATATCTTCTTTTTTCTTTAAAAGTTTGCGGGCATATATCACACGATATATGCCCGGAAACATTCCGGCCCGCAAACATTACGTCACAATCAAATTTCTACGCCGTTAATTTTCAAATTTTTCGTGTTTTTCATCTTTTAATCAGTTAAACCGATAAAGTTATTGTTAAAAATAAAATTATTGTTAGTTTCTAAATGAAATTGAAAGTATATAATAAAAAGGTTATAGACTTTGTATGGGAAATATGACGACCTCGTTTTTTGTCGCGAACGGACCTCGCAAGCTCGGTCCGTCTACGCGCCAAAAAACTCGGTCGTCATATTTTCCCATACAAAGTCTATAACCTATAAATATAATCCATAGAGCCCCACACTAGGGTTACGTGTCTCAATATAATCCATAGAGCCCCACACTAGGGTTACATGTCTCAATATAATCCATAGAGCCCCACACTAGGTTTATGTGTCTCAATATAATCCATACAGCCCCACACTAGGGTTACATGTCTCAATATAATCCATAGAGCCCCACACTAGGGTTACATGTCTCAATATAATACATAGAGCCCCACACTAGGGTTACATGTCTCAATATAATACATAGAGCCCCACACTAGGGTTACATGTCTCAATATAATACATAGAGCCCCACACTAGGTTTATGTGTCTCAATATAATCCATAGAGCCCCACACTAGGTCTATGTGTCTCAATATAATCCATAGAGCCCCACACTAGGGTTACATGTCTCAATATAATCCAGAGCCCCACACTAGGGCTATGTGTCTCAATATAATCCATGGAGTCCTACACTAGGGCTATGTGTCTCAATATAATCCATAGAGCCCCACACTAGGGTTACATGTCTCAATATAATCCATAGAGTCCCACACTAGGGTTATGTGTCTCAATATAATACATACAGCCCCACACTAGGGTTACGTGTCTCAATATAATCCATAGAGCCCCACACTAGGGTTACATGTCTCAATATAATCCATAGAGCCCCACACTAGGGTTACATGTCTCAATATAATCCATAGAGTCCCACACTAGGGTTATGTGTCTCAATATAATACATACAGCCCCACACTAGGGTTACGTGTCTCAATATAATCCATAGAGCCCCACACTAGGGTTACGTGTCTCAATATAATACATAGAGCCCCACCTAGGGTTATGTGTCTCAATATAATCCATACAGCCCCACACTAGGGTTACGTGTCTCAATATAATCCATAGAGCCCCACACTAGGGTTACGTGTCTCAATATAATCCATAGAGCCCCACACTAGGGTTACATGTCTCAATATAATTTAGAGCGCCACACTAGGGTTATGTGTCTCAATATAATTTAGAGCGCCACATTTGGATTATTACACATTATCTCCACAATTTGTTTGCATGATGTTCTGGACCTAGAAATATTTTTAAAGAAGTAATGCAGGTAATTTAGGCATCTGGAATATTTGGCAGGTTTCTATTCTAAAAGTAGTTTAATTCAAGTATGAATGAATATTTTGACACTTTTAGTAGAAAGCCAACATTTCCAATGTGCCAATTTTACTTGATATACAGTATTTTCACCATATGAGCAATACAGCCCTGACCTATCAACAAAACCCCTGACCCATTGGCAATGAATCCTACAACTATGGTAGAGAGTCCTTCATTGTGATATACATGTCTAAAATAACAAGTTTTATAAATATTTGTATCATAATTTAATATCGTTTGTAACATGCAGTTTGATTGGCTGAACACCCTGAAAAAAAAAAGTTTGCAATGTACAACCTGCCTTCATATAGGGACACTTCCCCTCGACATCCTAAGATGGCACTGCTTTTTATTTTATCACAATTTTTAAATTTTTTTTTTTACATCACAGCAGTGTTACGTTATAGGTCTTCTATAAAATAGAAAATGTGCACAATCAAATACTTCTGTTAGACAGATTGTGTTTTCTTGGGTGTCCAACAAGACATACTTGTATGCAAAACACTGTGATAAAAAATTCAATACAATTTATATTATTTTCAATAATAGTGTAAAACATAGGTATCAAATTCGAAATATTTAGCTCCATTTCAAATACACTTGATTTGCCTCTCAAAGCATAAAATGTGTCACCTTTGACCAAATGACATCACATCACATTGACCCAGTCACTTGGTTGCATTTTACATTGTTGGATTTAAGGAGATAGTAAAGGTCATTTAGATTTTTAAAAATTTAAAGGATTGAAATTAATCCAAATGACTCACACAAGTCATTTCCTGTAAATGATAGCAATTTTATGCATTCATTTCCAAGTTTAAAACAAGTATAATCTTCAAATTATGTCCCCTGGATTTTTGCTTCCTAGACAAAAAATAAGTTGGCTCCTCATGCAACTTTATGACAAACAAGCAATTATTTCAAAGTTGATATCATTCATTTATCTTTTAAAAAAAAAAATAATATCAGCAAGGAATAAGATGATTTGTGGTGAGAGAAAAAAAATCCCAAAAATGAACTTTACTATCTCTTTAATTGGTGACAATGTTGCATGCAATGGTAAATAACATACGATGGTAAATAACAATGTTTAAAACTTTGATAAAATCAAAAACTTCAAGTTATATTTTCTGCTATTTGAAGACTTGTTTTGTATGATGTCAAAAAGTAAACAATATGTCCAGTATTCCGTGTTGAAGAAACTTCAATGTCAATCTTTAAAGGACAGTTAAGTAAACATTTCACGTGCAGTCTACACATATTTTCTGCTATGAAGATTCATTACAAACTCCACCTTCAAAAAATAACTACATTCTCAGATTCATAAATAAATGACATACCCTGCTTATATGTAAAATTCAGATGGCTGCCTTCACAGCTCAATGCTTTGTTGGTAGTTGCTAGGTGAATTCTTGCACGGGGCAAGTGATTTATATTTATTCACATTTTCATAAATGAAAACTTGTAGCCTTGTCTTTTTGCTTAGCATATTATAGAACATAAATTGATGTAAAACTAGGTCAGACTGTTAACTGAGGCTCTTGTCTGTAGGAGTAATATAGCACCTGCATATTCTCTAATGTTCTAACACATGTGTAAGGACTTCCTGGATTTGTGCAAGAAGTAGCCTCAAGGTATCAAGTTGCTTTTTTAGTTGTGTTTTGATTTTCTATTATAGCACGATAATTACATACAGCTGAGGGTGGATGGAAGTCCCCAAATATTCAAAGCTCAAAGTGAAAAATCTCAAATACAAGTATTTTTCCAGGAACCTAGGATACAAATGATTTTCTCTTTATGAAATTTACTGTTTTAAGGTTTACAAATTGAAAAAAAGCTCCCCATTTAGAGGCCATTTAAAGTTGATACCCTCAGTTTTGTTCACACAAGTTATAAAATTATTGGATTTAATTAATTATCAAATAAAATTACGCATGATCATGTTTGGCATAAGCTTTTCTTAATAAAAAGTGAATTTCTAACTGCAAAGTGCCATCAATACAGAGATCAGAAACAAAATTTCTATTTTCATTAAAAGCAGCTAGTCATGCCTGATGAAAACCTGACCCCAAAAGCACTCCCAGGTAAAGTCACCCATAATGCAAATATGAACATCCAATTGCAAAACATTTTCAAGTTGGAGGTCAGAAACAAACTCGGACAGAGAGTTAAGGGTAAAACTTTATGCGCCTTCCTTTTATGGCAGTGGTATAAAATTTCACAGAAAGGCATCTCACTATTGCAATAGGGGTGCTGATGGTGATGTGCTCCCAATGCATTTAAATTTCAAACATTTACAATTTCTTTTGCTTAAAGAGGAAACAAGGATATATGTATTAAAGAGTGGCCAAATAATACCTTATCTACTTGAGAAATGCAAATTAAGATTTACAAATGCAACAAATCTCCTAAAGCACCAACACTGAGAACCTCACAAACAAACATGTTATATTGCATGTAACATAAGATAACAAAAGGCACACACATGTTATATTGCCTGTAACATAAGATAACAAAAGGCAATTTGTTTTACACAACAGAGATTGATATGCTGAATCCTAATACAAGGTCAACAATCATTTAGCAACATTCCTGATATGATATAGGAGCTTTTGTCTCTTATAACACTGACAAACTGGGGTGGATTGGGTTAGGGGTTGTAAAACTTCACATCACAGGTATGTACATATATCTTGACAATGAACAACGATAAACTTCATGTTTAATCCTGATCACATTAATATACAAAAAAAAAAAAAGCATTGGAAATCTTTCAGCTCTTCATTTTCAGTTTATCTAAAGCCATTTTCATGAATGAACCTGAGAATATGGTGTCAAACAAAGGGACTCTTTGGTTCATTTATCAGAGCATTGATGACCAAAGATGGTAGCTACAGACATTGACAAAGTCCTCCATGTGGTGCTGAACACTCCTGACCGGAAGATTGGGGCACTCCAGAGTATCCACCTGGTCAGCCAGCGAGTCTCTGTACACAGCACCTAAAAACTAGTCAATAGATTGGGGATTTTAAATATTGCAAATCATATTATAGTAAAAACAAAAGATTCTACTCTATTTATGAGTATCCCTGACACACAAAATAAATCAGCAGAAAGAACTCAATATGATAAGATATAATGATATATAATAAAAAATAATAATGATTGTGGTAATAATATATGATTTGACCACCAAAATCAAGAATTGTGCTTTTGTTTTTAAATGAAGTGCATATTGTGCAAGAATCTTATTCTCAATTTTATCAAAGTGATGTAAAATAGAATTATGACATCACAATGATGACATTTTGTGGCACTTTCAGTATTTTCATGGTAGCCTAGTGGTTACGGTGCTCAATTTGCGACCAGTGGGCCCGGGTTTGAATCTCAATCCTGGAGCCACTTCAAAATACGATGCTTAACATAGGCAGTGACTCTTCTTTTTGTCAGGTGCCCAGTATTGGAAGTGAAATTCAGCACCCTTGCCCTGGGATTGTCATTTGAACAAATTCAAATTTTCAATATATACAGATTTCTTCAAGCTTTGGCTTTTTTGGTACAAAGGTTCATGAGAATTTTTTAAACACCCTACCATATTTTCAATATATGTTAATTATCTCCCTTTGGTATATCAAACTTGATTTCCCTTTACCTAAGAATGCCGAGAGCCAAGTTTGGTTGAAATTGGTCCAGTGGTTCTCAAGAAGTAGTTAAAAAATGTGAAATGTTTACAGACAACAGACAGACAGGTGAAAAGGGACAAATTTCAATCAGAAATGTGTGCAACTCAAACCTACTGTTTTATATTCTTTAGCATTTGTCATCAACATGGAAAACATATCCAGGTAATTGGGATTAAGAATAACCTGTAACAAAAGAAGGATGTATATAGTCAAAATAAACCTGTTCTGCAAATAGGAATTACCATATCTAATCATTAAAGGACATATCTCATGTTTTCAAAGTATACAATATTACATGCATTTTGTCTTCTTTATGCTTATAGTAATTAATTCTAATAGTTTGTTCGCCGAAATTTTGCGATAATTAACCACAATACAAACTTAAATCTAAGCCCCGATTTCAAAAAGTCAAGTTAATTAGGTAGGTAGTCACATGGTACAGTGACGTCACATGCGCCCTTCGGATTGTGAAAGTACTGCGAGATATTATTAAAAACTCAACTTTTAGGGGCCTAATTAATTTACCATGGGCAACATTTAAATCGATGTTGATAAATTGTCCGAGTTTTATATGTGTTCGCGACCAGTGCACACATATAACGATGTAAATACCCAAATATAGCGAGTAAAGCGTGTATGAAATCGGCAAAATTGTGAGTAAATAATGTTTATATGGGTCGCTGTCTACAAACTGTTTGGGGATGTTATTCCTTTATACATCTGTAATTGGCGTTGTTTTTCTAAAATAAACAGTGCAATCATTATTTATTTTTGGATTAGACAAATTATGATACGTTAATTTGTTGACAACTAGGCCCTATGCCAAGCTATTGTCACGCGTGCATTTCGGAAAGAAAGAAAAAGACAACACACACACAAATCAATAAAAATATTCAAATTTAAAGTGGTAATCACATTATTTTATTTTGATAAAGCAATCTTATTACTATTTTTGAATTGTGATCTGCACGTCTTTAGGAAGTACGAAGTGGGAGCACGGCGTTATAGCCTCTGACGCACTCAAGATGCTACGAATTCAATAAAGAAATAATTTTATAATTCAATTTAAAGTTAGGAAATACAATATTCTATTATTTGTATAATTAAAAGTTCAATTATTTTGTATCTTTATTTTTTGTTGTTGTAAATCTACCAGTTGGTAGAAGTTACATTGTATCGTCGATATATGTTTGTTACAAGGTGAAGGTCAGTTGATCCAAGTGTGTATTGAATTTGAAGAGCAAAACAGAATGTATGCTATAGGCCTACCAGTGCTTATAGCTTCGATATATCCATTTTCTCGCAGTTTATCAGGGTCTCTGTCCAAACGATGTTTAAAAAGGTGATTGGGTGTGTTTTTTAAGGTAAAGTTCTTGCTCCAACAAAAAAATTATCCACATCTTTTTTCTCGTACCTTCCTTCGAAAAATTGAAAAATACTCAGTCTAAATCCTTTCTACCGACAACTAGTACACCCGAGCACGGCACAAAACATCTTAATGCATTATTATTTTCAAGCCGTTAACGTGACAATTGGATTTTTGTCGATTAAATCTAATCTGTTTATGAAATGGCTAACAGATGTTTTCAAACCCGAGGGCGCATATGACGTCACACAAAATGGCGCGTAAACTAGCGAAAGAAAATATGCATATCGCAAGATTTGAATTTCATCGCTTTCAAACTCGAAAACTACGCAAAATATTTCATTTAAAACACATTTAAAGTAGTTTTAGGCATAAAAAGAGTTTATTTTGCTGAAAAAATGAAAAAGTTTAGAAACATGCGTTGTGTCCTTTAATATATATATACATGTACTAATATGCTCAGCATATTAACATTACGCAATGGACTTACAATATATTGCACTTGACCATCCTCGGAGGAAAAACACCTATGAGTATCGGGATATTTAGTCTGAAGTTTTCTGAACAGTCCACTATACCATGTGAAGTTCATGTTCAAGAATGGAATGAGCTGGAAATCCACTGAATCCAAGGACATTTGCACTGACATACCCAGAAGTTCTAGAAATTCCTCAAACTCCAATTTCTGAAGCTGTAAGTACAATCATGTTATCTTTATGGGCATGCCAAGGTAAAAATATGAACACAAGCAGATGTACTGCAAAATAATCCACTGGATCAATCATCACATATTTATAATTTACTCATTTTCAATCACTTCATATCACAGACATAAAGTAATGGGACTGCTGACTTGTCACATCGCTCTTAACAGATTTCTATTGAAAATATCTCCTTCCACTCCCAGCATGCTCACTGAGAGTTCTAGAAAGTAACTTCCCATGTAATTAACATCTAGGAAAACATTGTTATGTGGTAAGTGAGTAATACAATGTACAGTAAAATATCTGTATCTCAAATATGGTTTATCTCGAATACCCCGCTTGAGTCGAAGTCGACCACCGGTCCCTGCCGTTTTCCCTATATAAATGATTAAAAAAAACTTCTGATATTTCGAACACGGTAATCTCGAATACTCCGCTTATGTCGAAGTATTTTCAAGGTCCCATACCCTAAATTCACCTGGTTTATCTTGAAAGTGCAGTCAATTTTCCGCTCTGCTTACCCGTCATTAAGTCACACATTCACACCCTCGGCTACATCAATTATAATTAATGACTGCTAATCCACGCTCGCCTTTTCCGAGTAGACCCAGGTCGCAATAAATGGCTCAACAGCTTGGGTGATTAGTGAAGCCTTCTAACATTACGGCTAAAGTTCACCGCCAATTATGAACTAACACACCCGATTCCAGGGATGGTGTTTTGAATGACACACGCTCTATTATTAACATGTGGGTTAGATAAGCGCACAAAATCATCGAAGTACACTTGAAGGTAATGCTCTTAATAACGATAACGCATTTAATAATACACGCTTCATCATTAAAACTAGTACAGAGAAAACACGAAAATTTATGTAATAAACATTTAAAAGTTTTTTTTTTAAATCCGTCTTTTTTGTTTCTTACGTGATAGGTTCTTTCATTAGAACGCAAAAACTACATCCCAGTCGAGCCTGGACATCAGTAAACTTAAAGTAAGCATACAGGCACGATCATCTTCATTTTGAAACACATTGTGAATTCAATTGGATGTTTATATATATTAAAAAAACCCGAAATGTTTGTCTTTGAAATTCCACAATATTAATTTATCAACTTGTATTAAACTATAAGAAACGGCAACGGGGTTTTCGTTTATAATGCAAATCCCATATTATGCATAAAATATCCTCCTTCAAAAAATATATATCCAAGATCGATTTTGGATATCTCGAACCCCTGGATATCTCGAAGTTTTTTCGAGGTCCCTCGGACTTCGAGATAGAGATATTTTACTGTATTTCATCTAATTAATTTACAAAGTTATATAAACATACATTATCTTTTTCTTCCAATTTCCCACCAATCAACATCCTTTGCCATAAGGAGTCCTTTCTACACTTGACCTCTGACCTCTCAATCATATCATCAATTTTCTGTCTGCAATCAAATATTACTCAAACAATTATGATGCTGATGAAAAAATTATCTCTAAATATTTATATCACTGTGTTCTCTTGGAAAATACGATCTTCACCAGTAAAATCTTCTATATATATATATATATATATATAAAGCACTAAATAATCACAACTAGGTACTGAAAATTTTCGCCCCAGCCCGGGGTCGAACCAGCGACCTACGGCACCCACCGCCTAGCAAGATTGTCAAACCAGTGCGTAAGTCCACTCGGCCACAACGACTTCCCTAAAAAAGGAAGCTTTGTTATGCTCCTAAAGCGCTACTTATACACACTGATGCAATCCCACACAGTCGCTGTGTCATTCAGTTTATATTAAATATTCTATACAATTGCATCGAGAGATCCACTCTCCTTATAAAATATCTTAAACACTGAATGACACAGCGACTGTGTGGGATTGCATCAGTGTGTATAAGTAGTGCTTTAGGAGCATAACAAAGCTTCCTTTTTTAGGGAAGTCGTTGTGGCCGAATGGACTTACGCACTGGTTAGACAATCTTGCTAGGCGGTGGGTGCCGTAGGTCGCTGGTTCGACCCCGGGCTGGGGCGAAAATTTTCAGTACCTAGTTGTGATTATTTAGTGCTTTATATATTAATTAATTGATTTTCACATGTATCGTTTAGATCCTAGGGGTAAACGTAAGGTTGGGTGTTATAATTGTTTGTTTGTGCTTTATATATATATATATATATATATATATATATATATATATCTATATATATATATCTATCTATCTTATTTCATTAATTATAGATTTTAAGAAAACTTTCTAAAATATGAATTTCAAGGGACTCATGGATATAATTATCAATCTGATGCATACTTCAGTTTTTACACGACATATGAGCAGTGTACTTACAAGGCACATTTACAATAAAAGATTATGAAAGATTATCCATGACAGACATTGTACCTTGCATAGTCTCTTTCCTTTTCTAGCAGATTGTACAGCGGGAGATTGTGAATTTTACTCATCTTTTGGAATTTCTGGGCCGCCTTCCTAACACTGATGTGCTGTTTCACAGGAACCATTTTGGAGTGATCTATAAATTACAATATGTAAACATGACACAAGTCTCAGGCCTCATCAAATATTAGCTTCCCACCTGAAATGCAAACTGAACTTGTATTCCTCCAAGAGGAAGCTTGTAACTAAATTTCAGAGCAATATCTGAATCCAAACCAAAACAAGAGGCCCAAGGGCCTAGAATCGCTCTTCTGATAAATTGTACAACCCCACCATTTCTATTCTTAGCCTCTTAGTATTCTAAATCTTTAGTTAAATCCTAAGAATTCAAAAAAAGTAGGTCAATGTGACCTACTTTTTGGTTTACACATTTTGAGAACCCAAGAAATATCAACTGACAAAGTTTGATAATTTTAAGCCAATTAGTATCTGAATATTGAAATATAGCTGTCAAATTCCAATCGTAGGTCATGGTGACCTACTTTTTGGTCAGCGAACTCCGAACATGCAAGACCCATCAACTGACAAAGTTTGATGACTGTAGGTCAAATAGTATCTGAAATATATAAATATAGCCGTCAAATTCCAAAAGTAGGTCAAGGTGACCTACTTTTTCGTCAACACCCTTCAAACATGCAAGACCCAACAACTGACAAAGTTTGATGACTGTAGGTCAAATAGTATCTGAATTATATAAATATAGCCGTCCAATTCCAAAAGTAGGTCAAGGTGACCTACTTTTTTTCAACACCCTTTGAACATGCAAGACGCATCAACTGACAAAGTTTGATGACTGTAGGTCAAATAGTATCTGAAATATATAAATATAGGTGTCCAATTCCAAAAGTAGGTCAAGTTGACCTACTTTTTGTCAACACCCTTTGAACATGCAAGACGCATCAACTGACAAAGTTTGATGACTGTAGGTCAAATAGTATCTGAAATATATAAATATAGCCGTCCAATTCCAAAAGTAGGTCAAGGTGACCTACTTTTTGGTCGAAACCCTTCGAACATGCAAGACCCATCAACTGACAAAGTTTGATGACTGTAGGTCAAATAGTATCTGAAATATATAAATATAGCCGTCCAATTCCAAAAATAGGTCAAGGTGACCTACTTATTGGTCGACACACTCCGTAGACTCAAGATGCATCAACTGTCAAAGTTTGATGATTGTAGGTCAATTAGTGACTGAAATATATAAATATAACTGTCAAATGCCAAAAGTAGGTCACAGTGACCTACTTTTTGGTTGATACACTCCGAAGACTCAAGATGCATCAACTGACAAAGTTTGATGATTGTAGGTCAAATAGTGTCTGAATTATAGTAATTTAGCTGTCAAATACCAAAAGTAGGTCACGGTGACCTACTTTTTGGTCGACACAAACCGAAGACTGAAGACGCATCGACTGACAAAGTTTGATGATCCTAGGTTTTACAGTGCCCAAAATATGCATCTAAAATTGAAAATGTGAAATTTGAATATCTGCAAAATTCAAAAAGTAGGTCACTGTGACCTACTTTTTTATAAATATGTTTCAAGGCCTCAAGATGCATCAACTTACAAGATTTGATGATTCTAAACCTCTTGGTATTTGAAATAACAACTTAAAATATGTCTATAAATGATAAGCCATAAAATTCAGAAAGTAGGTCACGGTGACCTATTTTTCAGTTGACGCATTTCAAGGTCCCATGATCCACCAACTGACAAGTTTTGATGATCATAGGCTTCAAAGTGTCCAAGATATGCATCAAAATTAATTTTAAAATAAATACCTGCAAAATTCAAAAAGTAGGTCACCGTGACCTACTTTTGAGACAACTTGACACAAGGTCCCAAGATGCATCAACTGTCAAAATTTGATGATCCTAGTCCTTATAATGACTAAAATATCAAAGATTTAAGGAAATATAAATTTAGGTCAACTTTGAAGTGACCTTGAGACCACGCCCTTTGCCCCAGGGTAATGCCTTGAACAATTTTTAATCTACAACATATCCTCATC
>NC_079167.1:52460446-52472946 GCF_947568905.1 Ostrea edulis
TTGAAGACAATCTGTCCCCTCCCTGGGTCATCAGCTGATATTATATTAAGAAGCAGATCTGTTGCAAGTTTAGTTCTACCTTGCAGACTGAAATACATGTAACACCATGTATTTTTGAAATATTGTTTAAGCTCTGGTATAAGTTAAAGTGCAAAAACCTTTCATTTTCTAATTTTTTTCCACTTTGATTGACCTTGAAAGAAATCGGTAATTTGTAGGGCTAACAAATTGTAATGGCATGCATTAAATACGGAGAAAAAGTGTTCCAGCAGCAACTCAAAAGTCTTCTATTCTGACCATCATTTCTCTAGAATAATTTTCTTAAAATAAATGTACAAAATCAAAATACATAAATACTACTGTACATGCAATAAATAGAAAATACCCTTTTGAGTGAAGATTGGGTTGAAAAGTGACGGAGATGAAGCCTAATGATTGTACATATTTAATGTACTGCATTAGAAAAGTGTGTCTGAGCTCAATATGCCATGCCTCCTCTCTTTGATGATGCTTGGGTTGATTGACTGGTGAGTCTGTTGGTGTTGTAACAGGTTTCTTTTTTAAGCCTTCTTGACTATTGGTTCTCATTGCTCTCAGACTAGTCACAGACTGACCAGAACTATGCCTTGACCGCTGGATATAAATAATAAATTCACACATATATGCATATTGATTTGTTACTCATGAAAACAAGATAAAAGGCAATTCTTCAAAGGATTATATACATGTATAATAAGGGCTCTGTTTGCCCCCCCCCCCCCCCCCCCCCCCCAAATTGACATTCATATTAGTCTTTTGCTTCAAAATTTAAGAGTGTTTTGTCCAAGAATCCCAATACTACTAAGCTGTTGTTTCAAATTTCTCCTAAATTATGACATCATGAAGATAACTTTTCCTCATTGCTATTAGTATTATTCCATTATATGGCTATATTTCCTGCACTTTTCATTTCAGATCAAGCATAGGCTAATAAAACCTTCATATTGTGCTATAGATTGGTCTTTTCAGTACATTTAAGAGAAAAAAAAATTGTTTGTTCAAACTTGTGCTCTATCTTTTCTGAAAGATAAAACATTGATACCAGGAATTCATAAAGATTTTAGGAAAATACTGTTTTACGAAAGGGTGACTGACTCAATTGTTGGGGTGGATTCTTCAATGATAGAACAAAGTGAGACATCATGATCTTGTTCATCTTTAATTTTTCTAAAAATTAAATCAATCCTCATACATAACTTTTGCATCCAACTTTTAAAAAAAAAAAGTTCCTTCTTCATGGAATATTTTGTCACATCAACTGACCTTAATCAATTATGTCCAGAATGAGAAAATATCATTTAAATCCTCAGTTCATGTAATTTATTATTCAGTTACAGATTCTGAAATACTTTTCATTCTTAATCAATCACCCCTCTTAATAAGTGGTACCTATATTATATGCAGTGCAATTAAACAATTCATGCAGAATCTTGGTTGCGAAAGTGTTAAGTATGTATCTAAAATGAGTTTTAAATGGGCTATGAAGGCCGTTATCATATATAGTCCTTTGAAAGTTTTAAAGAAAACAACTTTAATTTTCCTACTGAAGAATAATGTGTCAGTATTACTCTTCTATATGGTCACACAGCAGTTACATGTACACTGTAATAACACAAGTGTTTCAGTATCTTTAAAATCTATGCCATGAGAAAGTGTCAAAATCTTAAATTCAACATGTGGAAGTAGTAACTCAATAACCAATCAAAATCTGAGTGTTTGACAAAAAAATTCAACCTCAGTCGGTAATGATATTCCTACCCCTTTTTCTGTTGGTGATGAAACTGAGAGTTGTCTGAGGGTGACTTCATATTTCTTCATGACCTTCTTTCTCCAAACTGGATCAAACAAAAGGGGCGTGGCACAGTAGTGTAGTAATCTAGAAGCCTGCTTCAATAGGTGGAGTATATCCTCCTATGAAAAGCAAGGAAGCTATGCAATTTCAAATAAAATATAACAAATACATGTATATACATTGTTGTAAACCATTTTTCTCATGATTCTCATTCTAATCTAGGATTCTAAAACTTTTCACAACAAAGGAACAAGCCCTTGTCTATATATACCTGGTAAACTTAAATGTGAAAGAAATAATATAGACAAGATTGCTACGCATAGCCATATGTCCCCCACCACCAAAAATAAGTTGAAGCACAAAAGTCCCATAACTCCTGTAACATTTGTAGAATCAAAATAGCAGTGACATATGATCAACTACATATTGTGACTAAGAATCCTGTCAAATTTGAACAAAATCCATTCAGCGGTCTCTAAGGAGTTGCGTTCACAAAGTGTTCCCATTGTGTAGCATGTACAAATTCAACAAAGTCCCATAATTCCTATAAAATTTGTCTAATTGAAATGGTGGCACAATATGATCAACTACTTATGGTGAGTAACAATCCTACAAAATTTGAACAAAATCTGTTGAGTGTTTTCTAAGGAGTTGCATCCACAAAGTGTTCCTGTAGTGTAGCATGTACAAATTCAACCAAGTCCCATAATTCCTGTAAAATTCGTCGAATCAAAATGGTGGTGCAATATGATCAACTACATATGGTGACTAACAATCCTATAAAATTTAAACAAAATCCACTGAGCGGTTTCGTCGGAGTAGCGTCCACAAAGTCAAATGGGACGAATGGCCGCATGGACACCAGTATTTCTATCCTCTGTATTTCTGTGTTGCGGTGGGGGACAAAAATCATTCATAAATACATGTACAATATTCACACAAGCAACTACCATGAGTGTGAGTGACTGTTCTTAGATATAAATTAATAGAACTTAACCTACATAGTCCTTTTGTGGCCTCTCCCAGGCCCCCAGGACACTGTTTAAATACACTCTACTCTACATTAGGAGTAGGAACTAATTAGATAGCAAGTTTTTCCACATAAACTCAAGAAGTATTGGAAATAATTTTCAAATGGCCTCTTTGATATCCAAACTACCTCCTCTTTAAAAGGAGCACTTGAATCATTCAATGGAAATGATCTAGAAAAGGATCTAAAAATTTGAAACTATTGACTGACATTGAGATAGATGATCGACAAACTTTGATCTGAGAAATTCAGCATATGAGAGTATCCATGTCCACATGTCTCCTCACCTTAATGGGCATGCTGGCAGTTGACTTCTGCATCCACATGAAGTACAAGTTACGCAGTTTTTCCAATTTCTCCATTTCTATGGACAAAAAAGTCCAGGTTGATTGAAAAGTAACTCTTATTAAAGCCTTTATACAAAGACAAATCAATCAATTTACAAACATATGATTAATGAGCTAGTTATGTGATTTCAAAGTAATCCAACCTCTTCTGTCTTGCAATCTGAGGTCCTGTGTTTGGAAGCATTGTTGCTTTATAATGTCAGACATTTTACAAAACTCTGTGCACTGCAATGGCTTAGGGGGTTTGAGATCCTTGTAGACTACATCAAACGCACGGTAAGATGAGGTCACCACTACAGACATGCTGTTGCGTTGCCGTACTTTGTCGTTCAGTGGAATAGTACTTTTAATCAAGTCATCCAGATTTGTACTGGTTCCGGCAAAAGGATTCTTCTGTTGGAACAAAAATCAATCACAAGATGCTTGCAGTTTAATTTTGCCTGTTTTACATTCAAAACTTAATAAACACTTGCTATTCTCAAAGTATTTTCTTTTCGAAGTTAAAAAAATCAAATATTCCACTAAATTTCTAACATTCAAATAATTATGATGTAAAGGCTTCTCATATGGAAGAATTTTTCGAAAACTTCATTATTTGACAAAAGATTACGCCACCTTATGACTACTTGGATCATAGAACGAGCAGTGGTGGAATAGTCCCATCTTTTGGACTATTACACTATTCAGCAAACTGATCCGTGCATTCTGCCACTGCACAAGCCGGGTTGTCGATTTTACCAGTAGATTTGTCGAGTCTCCAGCCCAGTTATATGTGTACAGCGTCAGCTATTTCATGAAAATTAGAAAAGAAGGAATTTTTTACCTGACAAATAAATTTCATTGATAACTTTGGAGGTTATTTCCCATCAAAGGCTATGTCACAGTATAATAATATATAATAATAATAATAAGGCATTTATTTATCCAGGATTACATATTTAGCGATAACACTAGTTTTCAATATGGTCCTGCATATAACATACATAGACATATATTAGTAAAATAAACACAGATTAAAAGAAGTAGAGCACATATAAAATTAGTCATTATTTCTCAACTCCCTGGGATATAATGACCCACTTATTCTTTCTAATGCAAACATCATCACCCTGACCTTCCTGTTCCGGAGGAGAAGAATCAGTAACCTCTGCCGTGGTATGAACAGCGTGGAGCCTACAGGAGACATCTCTATGGCATTGGGTGACACCTGGTCTGTCAAAGACTCCCTTCTTGTTTTCTCCAGCAAATATGGAGCAAACCTCTGGAAAGACTGCTTTGGACAAGCTGATAAAAGACACATATATTGTCTCACTTCACATTTATCTACACGCTTCTAAAATGAGGAAAGAATGGATTACATAGACAACATTACAATTATCAATCATCAAATCTTGTGTTGAACAAAATAATTTTACATCACATAAACAGATTACTCATCAGATTGTGTTGTGTAATAAACTCAAAAGAAACATTTTTTTTTTAATCTAAGACAGTATCTTCATTTATCACCAGACTGTACCTTTATCCCTCTGACTCTGTCTCATTGCAATGTCAATCATTTCATCCTCACCCATGTCTTGAATGCTTGCTTGCCATTGGTCAACATTTCGACCAATTGCAATAAAAGATACATCCAAAGTATCTGATGAATTACTTTGTTTAAAATCAAGGGAACTCTCCTTGTATGTCTCCTCTGTCTGTAAAGAACATAGCGTATTCTTCTATATTATATAGAATTCAAACCTCGTCCTTTGGCCACATGACCTGAAGCCAACTCATCATTGTATGAATGCATATCAATCTATGCAATAATATATTTGAAAAAGGAAAAGATAGAAAGAAATACGAACTATAGTACATGTATTGTTTCACTGCCTATCTTCTAGACAATTCATAAAAGTTATCATTTCTAAATGATTTTTTATGTCGATATAGATATTTATATGAAATTTCATAAAAGTTGATTTATATGACAAAACAAAGAGAGATAACTCTATAATTTTGGTTAAAATCATGTATTTCACTAAAGAACTCAATGGAAAACGAAAAATATTTTTTAAAATATCCCCCCCCCCCCCGTGTGAAACACAAATTCCTTTTCACAGGTATTATAAATTGTCATGTAGCAAATGCAAAGAAGTAGGTACAGTTTCTACAGTCATCTGGCCCAAAATATTGATGATTTCACTTGGAGCTCAAATCCTGGCATTCAATAAAGGAATAGTTTAGCAAACCCAAAATTCACTCAGTTTGATCAGCAAAATGATTTGTGTCATATGACGAGAGCTTGAAGTTGGCATAAAATTGCAAAAATGCCATTTTCAATTAAAATATCCACAAATTCAGGTGGTTTTCCTTTTAGAAAACATACAGCGCATGCGTCGAGCAAATTCATATTGAAGCATGTTTTTCATTTCAAAAAAATACACAATATATATCATTTTCATTTTGCTCGACACGTGCGCACATCTTTTCCTGAGCAATAATTTGTATGACATTTGACAGTTTTCAGGCTTATTTTGAGAAAAAGGCGGGAAATGTCTTATTCATGATGTCATAATGCTATCCATTTAGGACTATCACTCTGATTTTGTTGACATAGTATACCTGGCATTTATTTTACTTTCTTAAAACACTGATTAAGGTTAATTCCAGACACATTTTATAGAGAGAAATTTTTTGGGCCTTTTTATGTATACAACCGTACCTTGTTCTTTACACCAAATATTTTGTTGTTTCATGGGTAGGGGGGCATATGTTTACAGCTAAAACCACAGCGAAAATGTTCATTCTTTGTTCAATTGCAAATGAGGTTAAGCTATGAATATTGAAGATTAACCATTTTTCATTCAATAATGTAAAGTAACAAATAATTTTGTTATTTATATCAATATGCATATTAAATGTTTTAAAGCCTGATTTCAAGGAATAGATTTGTCTACCCCTAATCAAAAGAAGTTGCAATTAAAAGCAATTAATTAACACGGGCACAGAAGTTAATAATCAACTCCTAATGAATTCTACTTTGCAAAAAAAATCTCATTAGCAAAATTGCATAGCTTTTTAAAATATACGAGTTAAAAATGTCGGGTGGGAATCCAGAGTTAACGTGCATAATTCTTTGTTATTTCATTCAGGGAGTTGATTGCTTACATGCAAAGGTTTCCGAAAAGGGTTGTACTGTATCCAGAGGCCACTATGGTCAGTAGTCTGTTGAAAGATCCGGGGGGATATGTTTCCTGTTGACACCGTCTTTACTAGGCTTTGGAACTCCATCAAAAACTGGTCTAAACTTAGTATAGATTTGAAAGTTTGCTCCAGTTTGTTTACTGCTGGAGTACCTGATTATGAAACAAACAAGAAGCTCATGGATCTCAACAGTCGCCTTGGTATCACACAATAAGATATCAAACAAGTAGTATGGTTACTACTGTATTTCAACCCAGAAATTTCAAGTGGTGATAGACACTGGTTTTGAAAATTTAAAGACACCACAAGTTAATACCAGTTCATTTTACTGCAAAATTTCCATTTTTCATTTGATAATGACTTCACAAATATGCCATTTACATCATATTTGATAGAACTGGACAAAAAGCAGGCCTCTGCTCAATAGTTTTTCATTTAGAAAATAGAGAGTGCAATCAGGTCTCAAGCAAGGATTTTCATACATTTGAAAAGTAAAATATAGTCTATGATATACAGTTAAAACTGTCTTAGCGGCCACCAGAAATCAACGGCCATTCCTGACTAACAGCCATTTTCAACCAACCCCCTAACCCCCTATGATTTTTTCAATATATTTGCACTCAAATAAGCCACTATTTGCGTAACAAGGCCCTTGAAATCCTCAACCATCAAGCTATTTACACTGTATTCCCTGGCAATTATAATTACTAATGTTTCTCCGTTACAAAATTATAGACTGGACCAATTTATCTTAAATTCTTATTGATGACCTTGATGTTGGCCAAATGACCTTGCATCATTCTGGGTCTTGACTTATTGTCTGGTATTAAAAAAGGTTTAGACCAAATATGAGATTCTAGTGTCTCTCCATTACAAATAACTGGACAAATAATTCTAACTGATATTTAAACTAGTGATCTTGACTTAGGCAAAATTATCTTGGTGCATCCTGGTTCCTGACAACCCATCTGATCACAAATATCCTATGTACCAATTATAAGCATCTTAGTGGATCTATCATGAAGTTAAAACCTAGGTAAAAAGTGAGATGAAATCACATTGATTCCTACATATACAACAAAAATGTGTTTGCTGTAACCACAATGTATAATCACGTCCAGTCTACAAGAAGTTTAGGGGTGGAGAAGACTTTCAAAATGATGAAATTCTGAATTTTACAACACAAGCCGTATAGCTCCAATCAATTTCAGAGTTTGGTAGAGGCCTCAATTCTCATTATGATTATGCCCCCTGTTTGTATGTTGAATGTACAGTAGAAAAGAAAACTGAAAATTTGCAATTCTTCAGCCCACCATCTCTTGGGCACCATGATTTTACAATATCAGTTACCTTATCTCTGAAGATGCTAACAACAAATTTTGGTGATAATTGCCAAAGTAACCTCTGAGAAGTTGAAATATTCACAAGTTTACAATGCCCGAGGAAGAAGTGGCACAGATAACAATAGGTCACATAAGTGACTCACTGGGGTACTCTCCCTGCACAAAAATGTGAATTTTTTCCCATGGTTCTGATGCCTACATCTACGAGAAATTTGTGGGGAAAAAAATCAATCTTAATTTTTCAGATAAAAATTTAAAAAGCCTATTATTCTTCAAATTAGAGCTTCAACAAATACCTTAATGCCCTCACAACAAGGACAACTGGGAGGTCCGAGATGCAATTCTCGATCCCAGCAGAGCATCAAACATAAGATGTTTAACACTGGGTACCCAGCATTATAAGCAAAAGATAAATGTCTTTCGAATATGACCTTAGAAATGGCAGTCCCCTCTCATGGTAGTCATTAGCACGATAGAGAACCCTCAATGCTACAGCCTTGATTGCCAAGTATAGGTCAAAATTTGTTGCACTTCACCTCGACCAGGTGGCATCTATATATGAGTGGAAACATAAAACAACAAACAAACACAAAAACACCTGACAAGAAGAGCAATGATCTACTACTTTTCTTAGAAATTGAAAAGTCATCTAAAAGTTTCACAACACATTGTCTACACTGATTCCAAACCTTGGCTGTGACAGTACTCCAGCCACTTGGCCATCTGATCTTTGAAGATAGGACACAGACTCCCCCTCTCTCCTTCTTCATACATCCTAATGGCTTGTTGAATGTCTGAACCTTTATCTGTAACACCACCACCTTGTGTTGGTGAGGCAACAGGAGAAGGAATACTTGGAAATTCAAATGACTGAAAAAATGACAAGTCAATAAATCAAAAGTCTTCACATAAGGACCATAACATTTTTATAAGAATCACACATTTAAATAAATCAAATAAAAAAATCCCTGTAATACAGACCTTTCAAAACATGTACTGGTCTTCTGCATTGTTTTGAACAGAAACAATAAACCTCAACCTCCTGTAATATTTCAGTTAAATTTTCTTATTTAGGACACAAGAGATGTCTTACCTTTGCAAAGGAATCTGGAGGTGGTGACATCAGTCGAGTCTTCGAGGACCCAAAAGTGTCCTTAACAAACTGTAGAGGAGATGGGCTCGTCTTACTGGTGCTAAGCAACTTGGTAGAAATCTCGATGGAGTTCTTCCTTGACAGAACTGTATGTCTCTTCTCAATTGACTCTGGACAGTAGAAAATTACCATTCAGTTAGACCTAGTACATTATATACAGAATTTCTCTCAACCATTAAACTAACTCTGGACAGTAGAAAATTACCATTCAATTAGACCTAGTATATTATACAGAATTTCTCTCAACCATTAAACTAACTCTGGACAGTGAAAAATTACCATTCAGAAAATTGATTAGACATAGTACATTATACAGAGTTTCCCTCAACCATTACATCATATATCACCAAACACTTCAAAAATAAAATATTATTTCATAATATTGTTCAAGTATAATGAGATTGGTTTAAAAGTTCTTTATTCAAAATTAATTGTTGTAGAGAACATTTATACTATTTTATGAAGGGATGCTTAGGATTTTCAACTAGTTGTCCAAAATATCCGCACCTCTTGTGATGACTGGTGATGATGGGGCAGAGAGAGCTGGGGAGGGGAGGATTTCCTGAAGCTGATTAGGAACCTGGCAGACGGACGCAGTCAGGAAGTAGTACTCCATTATGACATCATTTAGGGCGTGTTTCATTGCCCCAATCAGCTTCTCTCCTAATGTGTCAAGGTCAGCAGAACCTCTCTCCCAAATACGGAACTGGACCAGCGCTGTGGGCCCTAGTTTCAGAATACAATGTATACCCATTACTTGCTGTTTCATTCACAAATGACTTACAAAATATCTAGATGGATAAGTATTACTTAATGACATATGCTTGTATCAAGTAGTACTATAAATCATTAGTTCAGTCATTATAAATCACAGTGTCAGTAAACTGAATATTGAATAGTTGAAAGTGTCATATGATAGTTGTGTAAAGCCTACATACATGGTTTGTGGTATAATACAACACCTGTGTACAGCCTCTGTACATCGTTTGTTGTATAATATAATACCTGCGTACAGCCTATGTACATCGTTTGTTGTATAATATAATAGCTATGTACAGCCTCTGTACATTGTTTGTTGTATAATATAACACCTGTGTACAGCCTCTGTACATTGTTTGTTGTATAATATAATACCTGTGTACAGCCTATGTACATCATTTGTTGTATAATATAATAGCTGTGTACAGCCTCTGTACATCGTTTGTTGTATAATATAATACCTGTGTACAGCCTATGTACATCGTTTGTTGTATAATATAATAGCTGTGTACAGCCTATGTATGTCGTTTGTGGTATAATACAACACCTGCGTACAGCCTGTGTACATCATTTGTTGTATAATATAATAGCTGTGTACAGCCTGTGTACATCGTTTGTTGTATAATATAATACCTGCGTACAGCCTGTGTACATCATTTGTTGTATAATATAATAGCTGTGTACAGTCTCTGTACATCGTTTGTTGTATAATATAATACCTGTGTACAGCCTATGTACATCGTTTGTTGTATAATATAATAGCTGTGTACAGCCTATGTACATCGTTTGTGGTATAATATAATAGCTGTGTACAGCCTATGTACATCGTTTGTGGTATAATATAATAGCTGTGTACAGCCTATGTACATCGTTTGTGGTATAATATAATAGCTGTGTACAGCCTATGTACATCGTTTGTGGTATAATATAATAGCTGTGTACAGCCTATGTACATCGTTTGTGGTATAATACAACACCTGCGTATAGCCTGTGTACATCGTTTGTTGTATAATATAATAGCTGTGTACAGCCTATGTACATGTACATCGTTTGTGGTATAATACAATAGCTGTGTACAGCCTATGTACGTCGTTTGTGGTATAATACGATAGCTGTGTAAAGTCTATGTTTGTGGTATAATACGATAGCTGTGTAAAGTCAATGTTTGTGGTATAATATGATAGCTGTGTAAAGTCAATGTTTGTGGTATAATATGATAGCGGTGTACAGCCTACATACCTGGCTTGTGATAACTTCTTGGACTGAGGGGTGCAGTGTATGTAATGGATTCAAACTCCTCCAATGTTTCCACTTGACAATAATTTGTCCTGGAAGGTCTGGGACAAGTCAGCAAATGCACCAGATTCCTCTGACCGTCCACCAGAGACACATTCACACAGGCAATCCCTACAGTGCAAGTAGTGCATGCCAGCCATTAATCACAGGACAAATGTTTCTTCTTTGACAAGAATTCCCCAGATATCATTTGCACATATTCAGAATTTGTGACAGTAAATTAAATACTGTATTTGATTTCTGAAGAATTAAACAAGCACGCCTACCGTAATAAAATTAAAACTGCAATGAAGAGTAAAGTTTTCTTCCAATAAATATTGCATTCTAAAGTACCTTAAGGATAATAAAACAGATAATAAAGGGAATTCTTAGTAAAATTCAAACACAGCAGTAGTCCTATATAATTTGTAAGTAGAAAACCAACAAAGTCCCCCTGAACCTTCCTGTAAGCTTATGTGAGTAAGTGTTATATTGTAACCTTGACCTTTGACTAATGCCCCAAATTTATGAGTTTCTTTCTTATAAATTCACCTACTTACAAATTGCAAAATGTGCAGGTGGATAATTTGTTCAAATATGAACATTAAAAAACCTTCCAAGTCAGGTATTCAGATAGACTTTGGAAAAATTATTTTGCCTAATTGTAGGATATCCATAACCCAAAGTCATCAGAAAGAGACCCTGACCTTGAAGGTTTATACTCAGAGATAAAAGTCACTACACAACCCTGGCTAAACAAAACTGTATGAATCATGATATACTGACCAAACAAGTCTTGAATGTAAATTGTAAGAACAGTCTGAATAATGATCTGTAGCAAGGGATCCTTTAACCAAATAGTGAACTGAGAAGTTTACCTGACCTTGACTCTGGCGATAAGACCTTGAGGGAAGGAGCTCTGACCTCCCAAAGATGCATAAACACATAAGACAAACTTATTGCATCTTCAAATTTTTAAGGAGGCATAAAAATAGAGTACATGCATACCTTTTCCACCTGAGGGCTGGGGTCTGATGTACAAAAACACCTCATCATCAGGTATTGGATGTGACTCATTACCAAATTTGTCCTGGCAAAAAAGGGAACAGTTGTTCATTTGTGTTATTTGACATCTGAGTTTGATTTTGAATTCTCTCAATTTTTTTTTTTAAATTCCTGTATATACCCTCCCCTATAACTTTTGTTGCCAGAAGGTATAAATACATAAGAAAAATTCTAAGTTGTAACTTAGGAACAGTGTTCTAGACAATTTATGATCAATAACATCTCCAAATGGTGTGTAAGTGATTGGTTAAAATTAAGCACAATTGTTTAAGAATCCTTATTTGCTGGTGGTGGATATAGACAGTACCTGGAACCTGTTCTCTGGCTTGTTGTCGGCGTAGTTTGGGGCATGAGAGAACTGAGACATGTTCTGTTTGAGGTAGTACATCAGTGCTGACAGGGGGATAGGCAGAGCATTAGGGATTGTCAGCAGTATTTCTCTACTCACATCTTGATTTGGCTTCTGTATAAACTGAACAAACAATATGGAAATACATGTAGTGAGATA
>NC_079167.1:52477946-52635446 GCF_947568905.1 Ostrea edulis
ACCTGACACAGTGTTTACTTAATGGCACACGCCTCGCGAAAACTGTTATTGTAAGATTCCGGTATAATGCACTGTATCAACAATAGAGTTTTTAAGAGTGAAGAATGATGATCTAAATTATCTGTTAACAATATTCAATCTTTTATGAAATATATTTCAGCCGGTATACATATGAATAGTTCAATATTAAACCGGGTTCGTAATTCAATTTTACCGATAAACGATAGATTAGTTGAATTGAAAGTATTAGTTACCGGTATGTAAATCATTTTGAACTAGATAAAAATATGTAAATACTTGTACTTTATACATAATTTTAAAATACATAAACAATACAATATGTCTAGTATTTGTGAACAATAATCATTTGTGGGGTAGTCCATGATAATCGTCCGAGTTGTTTAAAAAACACTACATTTCGCTGCCCAGAAAAATACCAATCTTCTTAGGAAGCGCCTATAAGTCGGACATAGAGTTTTAGACCAAAAATTGACTCCCAAAAATCCGACTTATAGGCGAGTATATATGGTAATGACCACACAACCCCACATCATCCATTCTGTCTAATGACCACACAACCCCACACCATCCATTCTGTCTAATGACCACACAACCCCACATCATCCATTCTGTCTAATGACCACACAACCCCACATCATCCATTCTGTCTAATGACCACACAACCCCACATCATCCATTCTGTCTAATGACCACACAACCCCACATCATCCATTCTGTCTAATGACCACACAACCCCACATCATCCATTCTGTCTAATGACCACACAACCCCACATCATCCATTCTGTCTAATGACTTACCACACAACCCCACATCCTCTGTACTAATGCTGGAGATCTGTCGAGAAAGACTGCTTGCTGTTATTTCCTTCAGTCTACAAAGGAAATGCATTCAAATGACACACATCTGAAATTTATGCAAAGCGTCATATACCTGTCATACTAATGGAATCCTTCATTAGTGCGAGTGCAGGATTAAAAATAATACCAATAAGACAAGTTTAACAATATTCCTACCGTAAGTAGTACACAGAATGGGAATCATCCAGCTCTTTGATGACGAACATGTTCTTCCTGTTGTTCACAGAAAACTTGTTCAGCACAGTTCTCAAAGCTTGAACACCTACCATGAACAGAAAATATGCATAAATGTAAGCATTCAGTTTATCATGTTTTGGTAGAAAATACACTCACACTCATATAAGTGACTTTGATGTATTTCTTAGTCACTGCACATCTGATAGATACCCCTGCTGACATTGGATCTGCCTGGTCCAGTTTTAAGTCGAGGATGCACTATGAATCTGTAGGTCATCACACTCTCACACTCGAAATGTCCTGGCAGGTACTTGTTTTCTGCTGCAAGATACTGCTGTCCTGGGTAGGTCTCATCCTCATCTTCAGAATGAGAAGACGGGGGCTTCCCTGGTATAGTATCCACATTCCATGATACGTCCTCATCCGCTTCCGCCACCAGCAAATTTTTACACATGCGAGTTTCGTACAGGTCACTCAGAAGCAGGAGCTACACAAAACAAAGTGATCAATGTTAACCTGTCTGCTACTTTGGGGGATATAAAGAAAACACAAGACGTTCATGGGCCACCATGCCCACCTTCAGATTTTCCTTCTTTTTTTTTAAAATTGTAAACATTCACAATTGGACTTTGCATTCTTCACAGACATGGGGGGGGGGGGGGGGGGGGGGGGGGGGGGGGGGGAGGAGAGATCCATTTTTACTTTAGAAACTGTATTGTTATACTTTACTGACTAATTTAAAATTGATTTCAGCTCATTAAAAATCTAAAGTAGACTCACTAGAGAAATAAAAGACAATGGGGTTATGTTAATTAGTCTAAGCCTTAAAAAAATACCAAATAATGGACACTGAGTTTGGGCTGTTCACCTGATTGACTTGTACATGATTATTCAGACCCTGAATATTTGGGCTGTTCCCGTATGACTATATACATGGTTATAAAAGACTTTCCATGTTTTCCCATGTTTCGACTTGTTCACCTGATTGACTTTGCGACAGAGTGACTCGATATTCCTCTTGACCCCTGACAACAGCTTTCTCTGCTCCAGAAGTTCCTCACTCTCACCAGCTGATCCAGTCTCCCTACAAAATCAGCATACTCTCATTAATGCATTAAACAGTCAAAAAATACAGGTACTTTAAAATCACCTTTGTTGAAGGAAACAAAGCCACCAAATTATATGTATCATGTGTTAAAGATAAAATCAAGACACAAAACAAAATTCTCATTATTCTAAAATATGGAACAGCATTTTGTTGATGCTAGAGTCAAATTTATTTTACTCTAACCTTGAGTGATAGTACATATCTACACTGTCCTCTTTGACCTGCAGGATCAGCCAGAATTTTGGGGTGGGGTGTTGTAGTCCACTGACATCACTGAAGGCTGTAGTCCCATCATCACTGTCACTAGTCCCTCCATCATAACCTGGGAAAAACAGGACAAACTATACAACATAGGCACATAGCATATTCCACTGGGGTGTACAATTCATATGACTATCAAGAGACAAAATAAAGTGGAAATCATTACCGCAGATATAAAACTTACAGTAAATAGAGTAAAAATCATAATGTGTAAGAAATGTTGAATTTCAAATGCAGCTTGCAAATGTAATGTGGAGATGATATATGATCTACCCTCTTCTGTATAGCTGCCTCTTGAGGAAATCCATGATGGTGTCTGTGGAAGTGTGGAATTCTTGCTTCGAGGAGTTCCATGTCCAGATGGAGCAGATGAATGCCTGAGTCTGCCTAGAGATGGAAGATGTGGTGTCCCTCCAAAAGGTTTCAATGGCAACACAGGCAGGACAGAGGCTGCAGAATCCTGTCTGTTGAATGTTTCTGCTGTCTGCTCATTCTGAAACCCAGCAAAACTGGAAGACTTCTTAAGAACAGTGTCTAGGATTTCATCACTATTGCTACCACTGTTTTGGTTTATAAGTACAGAAGACTGCAATGGTGCAACACTTGACTGCTGTCCCTCCGTGTTACTAGATGGCCCTGAAGCACTCTCAGATGTTGTGTCATCAGTATTGCTGTCTTTTCTTGCACTGAAACAAAAGGTCTGACTTGTAGAGGATTCTTTCGAGTTCCTTCTGGAATCACTGAGTTTTGGATCACTGGACAGAAAGTTACTGTCCGTAGTTTCCTTCTGTAGAGTAAATCCACCAGAAGAACTTTGCTTTTCAAAACTGACTCGATCACATCGAATAGCAGGTGATGGGTACTCATCACTTCCACTGATGTCAGACGAAAACTGTCTAAGATGACCCGAATTCCTAAAAGTTTCTGGTGAACAAAATCTTGGTGAAACATAGGTTCTTAGGACTCCTGCCTCCTTTGATAAAAAGCTGTCCTCTGTTTGATCGGCGAGACTGTCCAGAGAAGCGCTTTGAGTGGCGGGTGTACCCTCCTTACTGAGTTCCACCAAGGCATTTTTCAGGGCTTTCACATCAGGCTGATGCCCAAGACAATGACTCTTTAACCTCACAGCAAAGTAAAAGTCTTCCTCTTTGATCAGTCGGAAGCCATGCAGATGCAATCTCTCAAATTCCTAAACAGGAGTAGACATATTAATTAATATCATATTAGGTGAGCTAACTATAACTGTCCTAGTGGGACTAATACCCCCCACAGGGCACATTGGATGGTGCAAAATAGTGAATTTGTGCTCATTGAAGAATAAACACATCCTTTTGACATGAAGATTGGTGAGAGCAATTAATGTAAATGTAAGACTATATATTCTGCAATAAAGTGTTACTCAGAATATTAAAGATATGCTTAATATAATTTCCGAATAATATTACATAACTACTATTCAGCATACATGAGCCAGAAAATGACACATCTTTTATTAACAAAATCATCCACAGACAGATTGGCAGACAGACAAATGGACTGATGATTCCATTATATACTCCCCTAAACTAATGTAGTAGTCTCTGTGAAAGAACAGATCAATACAAAATCTAGAAGAAAATGACTAAAAATCTGTTCATTGGTTTTTAAAATATACTCTCAAAACTGACAACACCCCCTCAAAATGGAAAAAAAATATCCATAACTTCTTTGAATATTAAAATATCTCAATCAAAATAGCAGGTGCACAGCTTCATTATTCATGTAAGATATACATAAAGTTTTAATGAAATCTGTTCATTGGTGTTAAAGATATCCTCTGGATAAATGATGTCTACAGACAAACTGACAGACGGACAAGGTGAATCCAGTATACCCCCCACACTTCGTTTGCGAGGGGTATAATAACAATTGCTTGGATTAGATACAGTGACATATGACAGTCTCTTAATTCAGGGAATCACTATGGCAGTATGCACTGTCTATTGCTGTGCAAGTGAATCTTCATTTAAAACTAAATGTTTTTATACTTGTACCTCTCTGAATTTGGCCAAACTGTGATCCGAGCCATACACAAAATGTAATGGGACACTCTCAAATGAGCAGGTAGGTTTTCCTTTGCATGCTGAATTCCTTATGTGTTCTGTGACATATTGCAAAGCATCGCGCCTGATCGGAATCATGTGCTGGAGAGACGATGCAACCTCATCCTTCAGCAACCATTCAAGCTGAAAGATGGACAACAGTCATTTATTGTGTGAATTTACCATCAGAAGACACCGAGGACTATTTAGTTAAATCATTCATTAGAATCATTATTTTAGCATAAATCATATTCGTAGTAAAAGAAATACCTGTAACATGAGGACAAATTCAGTAATTTTAGAAAATATTGCACGAGACTGCGATAATTACACACCTCCTCCTTGCACTTAGTGACAGCATTGTGCTGTTGTACAGGTAAATTTGCTATAGGATCTCCTCCAGTCTGGTGACTAAGAAATGAAGATAAGAGAAATAAAAAACAAAGGAACTGCCAAGTGGAACATCCCGTACAACATGGCATTACTCAATGAGTGTCTATACTCAAACATAAACTTAAAATAATGGCCTTGACCCAGTGCAAGAAACTTACCATAAAATCAGCTAGACATGCAGGATTGACTACTAAATTTGATTGTTTATGACTATATTATTTTATACACTATGTTAACATCAGAAATAAGAATTGTAAACACATTTATTTGCTGGTGAAATACCGTATATCAGGTTTATTCAGCGTATATTTAATTTCCGCTTTGTTCGTGACAATATCTGAATCGCGGAAATAAATCCGCATAAATTTTATTCAAAGTTTTGTTTTTGTAATAGAGTTATATAGCATACAGGTAAAAGTACAGTGAAAGTTCTGTGTCCAGTGGGATTTGTTTCCCCCTATATCCGACAAGTGCCAGGTAACAGGTATGTAAGCCTCGGTGTTTATTCAATAAAGGACAAGCTAATTAAATGGGTCATGTTCTTTGCTTCAATCAATGTATAATTATACCTGAGCTACTCATAAATGTAATGGTACATGGTTTAAGTCTGTTTTAAACTGAAAATAATTATTAATAAATATTTTGTATTAGTACCATTATAGCTAACGAACAGTGATTTATGTTACTATACCGCCAAATTGTACATATACAATATGTTTGAATGTAAACAAAAGTGGAAAATTATTTTTGAAAACTGGTTTGCAGCACAGGTGTGTGATCAGCTGAGCACATCTTCTGAAATTGACAAGGTGAAGTTTGTTTTATCTCTCACCCAGATGAAGCCACTTGGAGCGAAATGATTACATGCAAACAAAACCCAAAATCAACAGAGATGGATTCAGAGAAGCAGGAATATCATCTATATTGAGATTTGATTATAATTGAGACAGTAACTCAGAAATCCTGTAAATCATTTCATTGACTGAATTTTTGCATCAAAAATTAGGAGTTATACGTGCAAATGCTGGCTTTTTTTCCCAATTCCTTCATAACTTTAAATAATCGTGAATTATATTTTCGCTATTAATTTGAAATAGTGAAAATTTGATTCGCGTAAATCTAATATACTGTTTTAGGTTCTGATTTGCGGAAAAACATGATATACGATACTTTGGCAGATTTTGATCTTGAAAGATATTTTCAATATAGGATTCCTTTGAAAAAGAACAGCCGTCTTCATCTTTTTTTTTTTTTAGAATTGGTTTGAACATCAAGAATTGAATATATACAACATTCACTTTACATTCTCAAAGAGAATAGTACTTGTAAATAACACCAATACTGGAAACAGTACTAATACGCCCACCACAAACTTATGTAATGACCCGTTCCCACATAGACGCCACTTCTACTCCAATCAAAGCTCGTCCGAAAATGTGGCAAATTGCAAGAGAAAAGTGGTGAAGTCTTCAGAAATACAGTATGATCAGGGTACGATCTTCATGATCAAGAAGCTCTACACTCTCGCCATGCTTATTTTGAACATGTTCAGGATCATGGCAAACAAGAAGCGGGATAAAGTTGTCTCAAGAGTGGGGTAGAAATGCTATAATTGTATATGCATCATGGAAGCATCGTGGTGAGATCTTTATGGTCATAATAATAGCACAGAACAGTTGGGTCATTTTAGTTACGCTTCTCCCACTATGATCCCTCTATGCTCATGACGTACTACAAGCCTGATATGAATGGCAAAAGAGTACCGACATCATCGTACAATTTTTCTAGGTCTATGTTCATCGTAATATGATCTTGTATGTTGTAGCAGCAATGCAGTATAAATGCAGTAAAAGCTGCTCTGCATTGTTCTTTAGTGAAAGCGTGTCAGGAGCGCGTTCAATTTAGAAGCATTGTAGTATGATTATAATGAAGACCTTAATTTGCCAAATTGCTTGATTTCAACTCCAGTACGGTCTCAATTCAATATTTTTTTTCAAATCACAGCCTGATCAGCATGATCTTATAATAGTCCACTCATTCTAGCCAAAAATATAGCGTAACCTCAAACTAATTGCAACAGAAATGTTTTTGCTTTCAAACGGTGAGTCAAGGGATGCTCTAGCATGTATAAAAAACCGAGAGCACAAAACAAAGGGGAAACGTGTATTTTGGGGGCAAAATCGTACATTTTGATAAAAAATCACCGAAAACCGGGATTTATCATTTATTTTCACACATGAAAGAAATAATAGAAACATAATTGCTATAATCATCGGGAACGGTGTTAACATTCACAAACTACTTTATTCATACCAAAATTTCAAATGAATGATTATTTATGAGGCGTAAAGCCTTATTTTGGAAGAAAAATCTATGAAAATGAGAAGAGTTAATATGAAACTCGTAAACATTGATTCTGGCACAAAATGAGATACTATTTATATGATACAGTTAAAGAAGTGATAATTAATTCATAAAGATTAATGAACAGTTTGAGATTTTAAAATCATGAGTGTATCAGGGGCGGATTTAAGGGGGCGCAGCCCCCCCCCCCCCCCCCATAAATTTTCAAAATTAAGGTAAATCATGGTCTTTTGTTTAAAAAGTGTAAACGATAAAAGAAGCAATAATTTCTTCCACTCTCGGAGAAATAAAGGACAAAATGTTTTGATTTATTTAATTACTTTTATTGGAAGAACTTGCATCCACCCAAAAAAATCCCTTTAAAATTTGCGTCATTTTATTAATTTCACTTTTATCCTAAAATGACAGAAAATAGTAAAAATAACTACCTAGGAGACATATTTGAAGCCCTATAAAATCTGTAAAATCCATGCAGGAGTTCAAGGCGGCCCCCAGACGCCCTGTCTCATAAACTTGCCCCCCCCCCCTCCCCGCCTAACCGCAATTACTGGATCCGCCCCTGTGTATGATCCTGTAATCGTATTTGCTCTGTTCATTTGTTTGTCAGTCCGCAAAATGTTTAACTTTGGCCATAACATTTGAATGGTAAAGGACAATATTTTCATATTTAATATATGTGTATTCTTTGTGACAAAACCTTTAGATGGTACCAAACATTTTGACATTGTGACCTTGATGATTGACCTACTTTTCGTGACCTTGGAAAAAAACATGCTTAGGGTGTTGGGATTTGCTTATGAGTTAGAAAATTCACACTTCATGTTTAGTGACAAATTGAATCGGGTGCATACAAATTAGCCGGGACGAGGGTATTGTTTTTGACCATTCCTCATTTCTTTCTCTACAAATATCTACAAGTTTCTTTGAGAAATCTACAGTTCGGATAGAAAAGCCATTAACGCCACGTTTCCTATCAGAAAATTTGCCCAAAATATACAGTTCTTGTCGAAGTAAAAAGTAGGTGTTGTTGAGCAAAGACCGCGACTTGATCATGCATGATTAAGACTTGTAGATTTAGACCTTTTTAAAAAAAATTATTGTGTTGGAATTAGTGTAGTCACGGAGACATTTTTGATGCACTCTTTTGCCACGCATTGTTACAGCAAGTCAGTAATTATAATGACATACATCATATCTTCAAAAACACCAAATCCATCGGATCTATATGTCACTGTGATAAAGAAATAATAGCAATACAAAGACAATAATTACGCATAGTGTTTTCTGTAAATCAAAGAATGTTTGTAAATATAAGAGGAATGTATAAACTGGGTGGTTTGCCGAGGAAAATTTCTTAATAAAAAATAATACAATCTAAGTTGACATACACAATGTGGGGTACAAGTAGTAAAAAATCTGTTCTGAGATTTAAGTATGCAGTACAAGGTAGTAAAACGTGAATCTCATCTTCTACACAATCTATTAAAAGTGATTGATTGTATATTGTTTAATGTCCCTCTCGAGAATTTTTCACTCATATGGAGACGTCACCATTGCCGGTGAAGGGCTGCAAAATTTAGGCCTATATACTCGGCGCTTATGGCCTTTGAGCGGGGAGGGATCTTTATCGTCCCACGCGTTCTATGACACGGAGTCTCGATTTTTCGGTCTCATTCCCCCATGGGAACACAATCTAAAGAACACAGAGTACATATTTATGTCCTCTACTTTTTCTCCTTTGTATCACCCCATTTCTATTTTAATTGGAAGTAAACCACATCTTCATAGATCTTTATAAAGATCTTAGATATTTTGAAATGCTCGTGGAAAATTAATTTTCGGTTATAAAATTTGTTTTAATATCTTTATATAAACATAACTTAATTAATAGTTGATTTACTTTTACATGTACTAGCCACTACTTCTTATAGCTATGAAGCAACTTGTTCTGAAATCACCAGTGTCACACAATAGTAACCTATTAGGCCACACCAAATTAAAAACTTGGTCGCCGGACCCGCGCGCACGTAATTTACAGCTTTTCAAATAATAATATTAAAAAAAATATCCCGCATCCGGAAATAAATTGTCCGTTTTCCGCACATTTTCGACTCTTACTTTTGGTTTTATTTTTTAAGTCACGTTTGCGCTTGAAATTAAGGGCTTTAAAACCGTACGTGTCCACATCTAAACTACATTGAATGTATCATAAATTTACCGCGTGGTTGTCAAATTGACTGCATTGCGAGAATATTACAGATTCTTACAAGAATGCCTGTGCTCGTGATAAGAATAAGTGACCAGGATGGGGCGGATATACTTTCAAACACCGCCACGAATTTTACAGGGGGTACATTCTCCGAATTGTTCGAGAAATGTGTTCATTCCAAAAACATCACTTTATCTACGGATTCGATCGTGGAGATACGACTACGAGAAGACAGACAAGCCCAGTTCATGCTCGCAGACAATGCTGATATGGATGTTTCAGAAATAGCTGCTACACTCGGGTGTAAGTTTGTGCAATTTATTATTACTCGGACACTTGCTTTAACTAGTTCCAATTCATGTCATGAACATAACCCTGCACCTGGGGATGAACATAGACCAAGTGCCCAAGTACGCGATGATCCTGCCAGTGTAAATGATCGAATCAACCGGGAGATATTCAAGACCCAGAAGGTCCGGGACGTAATTGTCTGTGGAGAGTGTTCCAAGCCAAGATGTGTTTACAGTGATAAAAAGCTAACCCGTGAACAAGTAAGGTGTTTGAAGTATTTATTCTATGTTGCTATTAGTGTTTTAGCTCACCTGAACCGAAGGTTCAAGTGAGCTTTTCTGATCGCCTGTTGTCCGTCGTCTGTCTGTCTGTCCGTTAACTTTTCACATTTTCGACTTCTTCTCAAGAACCACTGGGCCATATTCAACCAAACTTGGTACACATCATCCTTGGGTGAAGGGGCTTCAAGTTTGTTCAAATGAAGAACCAGGCCCCCTTCAAAGGGGAGATAATCACGAAAATACAAAAATAGGGTGGTGTCATTTAAAAATCTTCTTCTCAAGAACCACTGGGCCAGGAAAGCTGAAATTTATATGGAAGCTTCCTGATATAGAGGAGATTCAAGTTTGTTCAAATCACGACCCCCGTGGGTACAATGGGGCCACAATAGGGGATCAAAGTTTTACATGTGATTATATAGCAGAAATCTTTAAAAATCTTCTTCTCCAGAACCACTGGGCCAGGAAAGCTGAGATTTATATGGAAGCTTCCTGATATAGCAGAAATTCAAGTTTGTACAAATCATGACCCAAGGGGTATGGTGGGGCCACAATAGGGGATCAAAGTTTTACATTTGAATATATATTAAAAATCTTCTCAAAACCAAAAGACAACATTTACCTTAGAGCTTCCTGATATAGAGTGTGAGGCCCAAGGTCACTCAGGTGAGCGATGTGGCCCATGGGCCTCTTGTTTTATGTTGAGATGGCAAACTGTAGTACATGCAGTCTTAAACTTGTTATACCCCCCCCCCCCCAAGCAGTTTTTTAAATGATCCTGTTGTCTGTCCATCCATCCCCACCTCCTATCTGCTACCCCTCTCCACTCAACAGAATTCTATGAAACTTTCAGGGATCTACTGTTACATATACAATTATGAACCTCCTAATTTAATTTATTTTATACCTACAGGGGAGGGAGGGTATCATAGTCACTAAGTGAGCTTTGCTCACAGTATTTCTAGTTTTATACAGGAGAAAGTGGCCTAAGTTTTAAGAACTTATGCCCAATTGTTTTTGTCTTTGACATATTGACCAAAAATATGTTCAATACAGTCTTTGAATTGATAAGAGTGTATTGTGAGTTTATTGATTTTTATATGGATGATTATTGTAGGAGGAGCTGCTGCTGCGTTTGAAAGAGGAACATCTGTACACATGTGGCGACTCATTAGTTCCAGAAGATGTAGAAGATCCAGGCATGGTTGTTCGAGAGGCAGTGAACTGTTTGACTGAAGTGGAGACAAGTTACTTCTCTACATCGTTGAAACATTACTTACCACCAGTGTGTGTTCACTGTGGAAAAGTTGACAATCTGTTGGATGACACAGACCCTTATATATCTGCTCTTTATGAGAAATATTCTGTTGTGCGACCTTTGTGTGAATATTGTAAAAACACTGGTAAAGATGCCAGAACTTGGGGGAAAAAGTTTCTCCCCAAGAAGTGTAAAAGATAGACAATAAACTTGTGTTTCAGGATGATGCATTTAAACTTTGGGGCAAAAGTGACTTTTTTGCAATAAAATGTTATCGCTCGCCTCTATTTATTTTACATCGCTCGTAACTTTTCATATTCCAACTTTTTAATTTTAAAATTATCAAATCGCTCGCTCGCCCCAATTTTTTTTCCTTCTAAAATCCGAAGACCAAGAAATTAAATTGGTGTGGCCTTATATATTTTCTTTAGAATTTAAAGATTCAGATAATGACTTCATTTGTGATGTTCAGTTAGACTTATTATATTGATTCACACATGTTTAGTAATGTTGTCCATTGATAGTAGACGATTCTAGTATCGTATAGTTTATACCGTGTCAGTGGTAAGGAATCTTCCATCCGAATTCACCATACATGTAGTGCAGGTAAAGGAATGAATATGTGATAATGACGAAGTTCGCGATTCTGAACCATCTCAATGTTGTGGTAGTTTCGGAGACCCCATACTACACTACAATAGTTCAAAACGAGCTACACAAATTAAGAAAAGTTTTTCGAAAGTTGAAATTCCGAGGTCTTTGTAAAAACGAATTTTCGAGACAATGGAGTCATTTCTGACGGCACTCATCCTGATCACACTGATGCTCCCTTTTTCTCTTAGTTGCACAATATATTGACTATCACCAAGAGATGTATTGCAAATTCAAGTGTTCTATCACTACCTGAAAATTAAAAAGTCGATGCAATTCACTTGTGAGGGACAAATGTCCAATGCTTGAAAAACATTTGATTTTACTAAATCAGCTGGAAATTATGCTCATGTATGTACAATTAGAAGCTAAGTTCAAGGCCGCTCGTGTCATGGCCGCATCAAACCTAAGATGCGATTACTCTTTCACCAAACGCTCGACATTTCGAAGTGAAAATCAAGGGTTTTTCGAATATGACCTTAAAAACGGAGATCCCGTGTCGTGACAGAAGTTGGCACGTTAAAGAATCATTACAAGTGGTATTTCACCTACAACTACAAACAAACAAACAACCAAACATTACATAAACGTTTGAAGAAATATTAATTGATAAGAGATACGTTTTTGTTGTTCTTGTGCAAAAACTGCTTTCCATACTTTTTTGTTTGTTGTTAGTGAAGGCTTACATATTGATATGATATTTTTGTTTTGGAGAGAAGTTAGACTCCAATATTTTATATTTTTCAAATTGTATATCTTTGATTATATGATCACTTGGTTTTAGACGTTTTGGAACTGATGTCTGTAAGAATCAGACATAATATGGATAGTAGATCTATACATAGAATATCGTATAACATTGAACTTCATTAATTAGCTTTTATACAAAGTCAATTTTTTTCTTATGAAAATGTAATTAGGGGTAAAAAATTAGCACATGCCTGAAACAAACTAGCATTTTAGAGGATAAAATTGACTTACCAATATATATGCAGTGTTACAAAGAGCATCTACATAACTTCAATTATCTCCCTTGTAAACTCTTCAGCGTTTATGGAAGCCATACCGTAACAAAGTTTATGCTATGAAAATGTGCTAATTCAAATTAGCAAATCGACGACTTTCCCCTCTCTCGATTTTTTATATGATCATTATAAGCATATTCCACTACAAGTTTCGCAAAAACCATTTCTGTTGCAATTAGTTTGAGGTAAAACAGTAGAATGACTGGACTATAAGGTCATAGCCCTGTGTGTTGGGTGTTTTTCTTAAGCCATGTGTTTCACAACTTTACTTGGGTAGTACATGTATCAGCCATCATCAGGCTGTGATATACTTTCTTTTGCATTGTATGAATAAAAGGTCCTAGCATTGTATGAATAAAAGGTCCTAGCATTGTATGAATAAAAGGTCCTAGCTTCAAAAATCTGACAGGAAGCAAATAGACCAAGAGCTCTGGGTGTAAAATATTTCCCCAACATTGAAAAGTTTAACAACCTGTAATTTTTTCAAACATCAAAGAAAATTAGAAAATTGTTGGGAATCCAAATCCTTGCATCATGCACATCTTGAAATTGTTTACAATGGTCTTAGCTTGAAAAGTGTGAGGGGAATGAAAAGGACAAATCATATACTCTCTATATAATATTTCCTCAAAACGAACTAAATTTAACTATCTGTAATCTTCTCAAAAATTGAGTAAAATCAAAATTCTTGCCATATGCACATCTTAAATATTCATACAAACAAAATCATGAAATTTTCTATGTAATATTCTTCAAAGCTGACTAGTTTAACAACCTGTAATTTTCTAAAAGAAATTGAAGAAAATAAAAATCCTTGCCATATGTACATCTTCAATACCCATACAAAAACTCTGTAAAATAAGGTCTTCACTTGAAAACCCAAACTGTTGGAGGAGTTAGAGATGGACAAAACATAATATGATATTCAATTTGAAATAAATTAACTCCAGCAAGAGAGGTCAAACTATATCAAAATTGCAACATGATCTACAGTGGCCCCCAAAAAAGGTACACAGCAAGCTTCAGCTTGACATGTGACAGAGAAATGAAAACAGAAACAGAACAGACATAAGGACGTATGTACAGACATCTTTGTACCATAACACATCTCATCTAAAGACAGGCATATAAATTAAAAATTAATAAAACCATTTTAAACAAAATATATCACAATAAATTTTACCTCCTATACCCTTAAGAACCATTTTAAAAACAAATAGCACAGTTCTCACAAGATGATTCAGGCATGTTTTTATAAAGTACGATTTCAGGACTGTAGAAAACTATATGGTTTGTGGTTGGAAAGGAATGATATGTTTCATTCAGGGTCTGTATTTAAATTGACTTTTACCAGTAAACTACCAGGTACAACAAAATACCAACCCTGGATGAATTGAGCTTGCCACATCTGTGTTCTCACATTCAGAAACCCTTGGAGACTGCTCACTCCCTACAGAGCTGTTGGAAGACATGCGGAAATAAGGCGTTCTCTTCATCTCGAAGAAATCTGACTCGGCTGGATAAGTCAGACAATTAATATCCAGTGATATTCTAAGGTCGCCCAGGTTTACTTCCATGGCAGAGATTTCTTTTGTGACACACAATTCCTCTAAAATTCCAAAAAGAAGTTCTTTTAAGAGTCGGAGATGCTAACTGAACTTGAAAAATTTCAGTCAATCAAAAGCCATAATTGCAATACACTTCTATGGGCCCACTAGAGAACATTTGTAACATGTATGTGGATGTAGCAATTTGGAATAAAATCAATTTTTTTCAGCCGATCAAATGTCGAGCCATATTTATAAAACTTCTGTGTAACCACTAGAGGAACACTTATATCAAATATGGTAAACTTGAGGCTTTTAAAAATAAAACATGCTTTGTCTTATAGTCAATCATATCATCAAATGGACATAGATATAAGCAATCTTTACATGTTGTGTTCATTCATGTAAATAAAGGCAATATATAAGTGTGGAATGATTAGAATCCTTACAATCAAATTTTTTTATATGAATTTTTCTCTTTCTGAATTTAAATTTGGTTTAGATCAGAAGCTTTACCTATACAGGGAACAAGTTTTCTGATGGAGACATTCTCGCTCTGAATTCCACTTTTCACAGTGCAGGTAAAATGTAAAAACAGAGGAACAGAGTCATCTTCATTTTCATTCAAAAGTAGTTCCTCACAGAAATCATACTCTGAATTATCCAAAGACAAAGTTTCATTGGAGTCCAGTTGGGATGCAATAGAGGCCAAATCTGGATTGTTTTTCTGATCGGAGTCCTGCTCTGGTTCTTGGAATCCAATGCTATCATCCAGCAATTCTTCTGTAGTTATTGCTTCTGCAAAGAACTAGTTTATATATTGACAGAGAACATCATGAGGGATTTGCAACAATTACATATTAAAAAAAATGCAAACTTACAGAAGTACGTGTGCAAATCCAAAATCGATGACTTAGGGGCATGATCATAGTTTTTATTAAGAACACTCCTCTCCAACTCCTCAACCGAAAACTAAATATGATGAATGTTGATCCAAATTGATTACCAAATACACTAATAGCACTCGACTTTTTCTACTGTTTATTCACAAATGAAAGTGTACATGCAGTCTTTAAATGTCACTTTGAAACATTAAAAAAGTTAATTCATTGTCAATATGATGACAGAAATGTACGAGAGTTTTGACTCCTAAACCCCTAAACTTCACTCAGCACACCTCGATGAAGGGCACCATAATTGACCAAGGTTAGCCGAGTGCACCTAACTTACAGTCTACTCCGGATATAATGAAATCCAGGGGACCGACCTGAATTGTTTTTATATCCAAAGTTCAATATAACCAATGCTGAACTACACAAATATTACTACTGGGGGATTTATTTTAACTTCAATATAACAGATATTTCAATATAACCGACTTCAATATAAGTGGAGTGGACTGTATTTAGATTTTCATCTAAAATCAATCTTTTGATCTTCCCCATTACAGTGAAAAAGTTTGACAATATCTCACCTTCTTTAACTATGTCGGAGTTATCAGATACATTTCTATTGTCACTTTCTTCATTCTGTAAAATAGAACAGAAAATACAGCTTTTTAAAGCAAATGTCTCTGTCAAGACTGTAGCTCTACTGGTTATATTTTCCATATTGAGGCCATGTCTATGCTCAATGGCGTGAACAAAATTTAAAATATACACTAATTGAAGATGTTTGTATATTCATTTGACAAATTGTACCCTTGTAGTTCTTAAAAAGAAATTTTCAATGAATTTTCCTTATTTTCCTATACCATTTGAGGATGTTTGCATCTCACTTCTACAAGATCTTTAAAAGAATTTTCCTTTATATTCCTATGCAATTTCTTATTCCCTGTAGACACAAATACTAGAGGGGAAACAACCCTGCCCAATCTGGGTTGGATTTTTGTGTATATTGGGATATTTGTATTACTCTCCAAATTGATATTCATCGATACAGACACTAGTAAATATTGGAGAATATTTGTATAAATGATTCCATCATTCAGAACCTTTAATAACTAATTTGCAAAAAAACTTGAAAAATAGTAATATTCATTTTAAAAAATACTGTTTCAGTCTCATACTTATACTGTAAAAACACAAGCCACTGATCAGATGATCATCCATGCATTTAATCCTGTCAATCAAAATCACATGAGACTCAGTTTCCTGAACAAAACGTGCATTTCAAATTATCATTTTAAATTTTGATCTGATCAGAGAGATTTTCGACTCCCAGTTAGAGATATTTTTAGATGCTCAATTCTGGGATCCTCCTGGCCAATCTGGAAGATGCTTGCATACTAATTTGACAAATGGTACTCTTGTGATTAATAAAAGAAGATTTTTAAAGAAATTTCTTATCTATTCCATGGTCTCTTATGACCTGGCCCTGGCCTCAAACTTGAATAGGTGCTCTCCTGTATGTTTAAACTTTTTGGTTCAGTGGTTCTTTGAAAGACTTTAAAAGTAACCAACCCTACTTTCAATCTTTATCTCCCTGGGAGGGCTAAAGGGACATGACCCTTTATTTGAATACACCTGAATCTCATTTTGGTGAATAAAATTTGAATCCCCCTTTCCCAAAGGATATGTTGAGTCATGTTTTATTAAAATTGGCCCAGAGGTTCTTGAGAAGTTGACAAGCAATACAGAAAATAGAAAATCTTTGACAAGAAAAGTTCACTTGAGCATTTAGATGAGATAAATACAGTGCATGTTGGTTTACATTTTCCATTGGTACAGAATCTGGGCAGTAGAAGTAGAAGTCTGGGGAAGATGGCACCACTTTGAACCATTTATTCACTATGTCCAGGAACTTGTTCCTAATGATGTCATGGAGACCAATGAAATATTCACAACTATCTGTGAGAGAGTGAGGAGTCAATCGGATTCTTCCACGGGGAATCTGAAGCACTGCTGGATTGGTCTGAGAAGTCTGCAATTCTCTACAAAAGTAGAAAATTGGAAATAGTTTCTGATTCTTGAGTTGCATAAACAATAACCATACAATTTGTTTTGTCTATGATATAAATGTACACAGCTTTCTAAATCTGATTTTTATAACCCAATTAAAATAAAACAATCTATCATATACCCATCAATGTTTTGTTTTTTGATACTGTGGATTTCACAGAGTGTGATCCAGTTTTCCAGATCACCACACTGGTTTTCTGATTCCGTATCAGTATCCTCTGAAACTGATGATGTCACAATGCATTTACGCAGCGTTTTTTTGTGAAAAATATCGACCACGTCACAAATAAAACTGCAAACACAAAACATGTCTGTGTTTTTGGTAATTTGGATTACATTTATTATCTCATGGATGTGGATTTAAAATGCATAAGAGGGTATATAATAAATTTATCATTACTACAGTAACTTGATCCGAAGAGTCAGATCACGTGGAGTTGACAGGTGCGGATCATCAGATCACACGAGACGCTAAGCGTCGAGTTTGATCTGATGATCCATCCGTGCCTGTCAACTCCACTTGATCCAACTCTTCGGATCACGTTACTGTCGCAATGATATATATGTACAGTACAATACAATCTATCACTTGTTTATTCTGTAAGATTTCTTCATCATAACTGTTTGAAATAGTGATGATTTGTATGTCAGGAGTACTCGCAATAAATGATTTTGGAATATATTTAGAAAAAATAAATAAAAAATATATCTAACTGATCTGAACCTCATAGTGCAGAACATTTAGAATGGACACATTCTGATCTTTTTGTAATTCCTTACCCATCTACCTCATCAGCGAATCTGACAGAGGTCTGTCTTTTCAGGCCATCCTCTTTGTGTTCCGCTGTTTCTACCACGGTCACAGCGGCCTTAGCCTCCTCCACCAGCTGCTGGAAGTGTCGACAGGAAGTGTGAAGAAATGATGTGGTGTCTATCTCAATGGGGTTAGTCTCCTCACAAATGTTATTTATAGCAGCTTCAATGTCGTGGTGATCCACGGGAAATCCCTGCTGCAAACTCTGAAACACTCCTGAAATCATCATCAACAAAGCCATGAGTGGAGTTGAAAGTAATCGCTAAGCTGATGTTTATTTTCATTGTCTAATTTACCAACAAAAGAAACTTAGGGAGACACGAATGTGCAATAGTTCATGTATATGGTACATCTGTACATGCTTTCATGTGTTCTGCTTTCATCTTTTCCTTTACTCAATACATGTATACTAATAAAATTATAATACCAATTCACTAGACATTATAAACCAAGATGGAGTACACTGTTAACCAGGACTTCCAAACTGACACAAAAACTGAAATCAAAAGTATACCATTCAAGAAACTACTGCAGTAACATTCTTTCAAATCACTACACTGTTGAACCAAATCGTCAGCTGTGTCACTATTTTCTGTTGAACGGCGTTCATGGTGAGGTCGAAATATGGGACTTGAAACTTGATCCTCAGATGCTGCTGTGTTGTTATATGCACTCATATCAAATGAGTGCTTCTTAAAAGTTGGAGTTTTAATCTCATCATCAATTTCATATGTCACATCTTCAAATATATCGTCCTTGATTTCAAAGTTCCATGGGTTTACGAGTGAGTCTGTTACACTTTGCAGATGGCATTCATAAATATACACTGGAATGACAAAAGACTTTTGTTTTCCTGTCTTTGTACGTCTGGTTCCTGTTTCCTCCTCAGCACCTGTTTCTTCCTCAGCACCTGTTTCTTCCTCAGCACCTGTTTTCTGCTCAGCATCTGTTTCCTCCTCAGCACCTGTTTCAGCTTCCACGTACTTATGTTTTTCCTCTGAAGTCTGTTTTTCCTCCTTCTCTGGAACCTTTCTGTCACCACTAACCAGTTCTGCTGTTATTGATGATGAATCCCTTTTAGCGTCTACCGTAACACTATGTAATTTCAGTAAATCTTCATATGATGATGGTATGAATTTCAGGAAAAGTCTAGTAGAATTAGCAGACGACACAAAGCATTTCCACAGTGGTGTTTCCTCCATCTCCACAATAGTTCTGGCTGACTTACAACAAGCGTTACGTTGATTACGTACATTGTCTGTAAACAGTTTAAGTGTACTGACATCAAAAGGATATGGATTGCTCTGGATATTTCGATCTCTTTCCAATAAAAGCTGCAAGAATCTTTTGCAATCAGCAACACTCAAGGGAATTTCTCGTTCTTTCCTCTCCTTTACCTTCTCAAATAACAGATTAAGTAGAAGGTTGTTGGAGCCTTTAATGTCTCTGAATGTTTCATCTGTCTCTTTCACTGTAAACCAAATAAGATTTAAGCTAATCAGATATCCATATTAACTAATGCACCTGTGACCTTGAAATACCCCTCAGAATCAAAAGTTCAGACATTCTTATCAAATTAATAACTTACAAAGGAAATATTTTTACAAACATATTTACAAAACAATTGCCTGGACAAGATCATTGTTCATATATTTGACATGTTCCCTTAACCTGTTTTGGATGACCTTAAGTCAAAGTCAATGCAACTCTTTGACATTAGCAAGAACTTAAGACTTAGTGTGTTAAAGGTCAATGAGTGTATTTAATGGACAGGGCAGTTTAAGGTCGGAATTCAGTGACCTTTAATTGTAAGAGAAGTATATACCTGTTTATTAGCCATGGGTGAAAATGGCAACATTTATAGTGGGGAAATAATAGGGTATTTCTAAAGGTCATACACTCGTGCAATATTCAATGGTTGAAATAAAAGACTAGGTTCATTTCATGCACAAAATGGCCTTGTTTCTTAAATCTCATAACCTTCTTTCTTTATTCTCTACATAAACACACCATACATGTGTACTGTATTTATATAAGGTTAGAATTAGCTACATTTTATCATCCTAAAATAGTTACACAAACACGTGCAGAGATTTAGGAATTGGAACTTCAAATATTCCATTGCTGTATAATACTCAATCCATTGTACAGATCCTTCTTTTGCTGAGGTATAATATCATTCCCAAGATGTGAATGTTGAACCAAACTTACCAAGTATAAAGGAAGAGAAGTGTAGCTCCGCTTGTTGACTCTTGGAAACCAGTGACAGAACATCAAACACCAATGGCATCTGATGAATGTTGGGTAAAATTGGCCCTTTATGGATCTCATCATCATAAGGGGAGCTGGAGGCAGCATTACTGCAAATGCTGGAATGAAAGTTTACATGGAATGTATGCTGTCCACTAAATCATGTTCATTTAAAGTTAGTAATAGAAATCTTTTAAAAGCTTCCCTGAATTAACATATTTTAGTGATTACTCATAAACCATGTCTGGACTGAATATATATGTACAAGTATCTTGCAATTTAGTTCTGACATCGTAATGCTTATTCACTAATTCTAGCATTACTGTGTTCAACATTCACGAATAAGATGGTTAATGCTGGGAGAGTTAGCACTGAACTTTTACTCCTGGGAAATATGATCCCCAGTCACATGACTTTAGTTCTATTTATAAACTAACCCAATAAGAGGTATATCTTATTCCCCTTATCATATTTTGCCTCCAGCAGCTAAATCCAACCTGTGTTGTCATACCTTCCCTCCGGTAGCCAAGGCAGGTCCTCGAACACAGCAGGGTGTTGACACACATACTGCAAGTTCTCAAAGGTCACCAGACTAGAAACACACTCCAGATCTTTAGGGTAAAACTGTCAATAAAATTTACATTACAGGTGTCATCTTATTAATTTCTGCATAAAAAGTCAACAATATTTTTCTTCACTTTACATCAAGGACCTTTTAAAAACTACCACAACCCATTGATGTATTACTCACCCCCCCCCCCCCCCCCCCCCTACATGGAGTACATGCAGAAACTTGGCCTATGTGAAATTCAAATTCAACATGTCTGGAATTCTAGGAGCTTGACCTTTAATCTTTTGATGCAAAACATTTTTTTTAAATGTCTGATACAATGGAGTTCAATAATGAGCTCTTATATCTATATGTATTCTCATCTGGAGTTTGTGTATGAAGATTCATGAATCAAGATGGAAACAAACTTCAATTCATTGTCAGTAGGAAACCATTCCACCTACAAAGAGAAGGAAGACAACCTGATTCTAGTATCTCCTTCAAAGGGAGAGTACAGAGAGAACAGGCAGCTGTCCACTGATTGAAGGGGTGAAAAGTTTATCTAAAATTGACAATCTAATTAGATTGTAAAATTGACAAATGATAATGAGTTATGTCCCTTTTCCAATGCTTATACTTTTCACTATCATTGTCATCGATTTCTATTGATGATTACTGACTTTTAAGAAAACTTAATAAGATTTCTAATATATGTAATATAGAAAAAACACTATAACCTTCAATGTGTACACTTACACCTTTAATCATTTTATGTTATCATACATAGCAAAGTTTATAGTTCTTTAATATGCACATCAATATAAATCATTAATGGCAATTTAAATTGCTTATAAGTTACAATACTAAATTAGATAATGTAAGATGGGGATTGTTCACTTTGTTATCATACTGAAATATTTACATATTTATTTAATAACCTGAAAATGATAGCCATTTCCTCATGAATGTGATGCATTTATGAACAATGCGCATATGAATCTTGATAAACTTAAGTGTATTTATTTCAGCAACTGAGAATTCAAACAGAAAAGAAAGTGGAATGTATATGTACTAAATGAATTTCCTTTTTAACAAGATGTGTTTGTGAAACACAAATGCCCTTGATAATGGCCAATTCCGAAGACGGACAAGGTTACAAGGACAAATATCTTGGTACCAGTAGAAAGATCTTGTCACAGGAAATGCTCATGAGCAATATGAAAGCTCTAATATTTACCATTTAGAAGTTATGACCAATGTCAATTTTTTAAAAAGTAGGTCAAATGTCAAGGTCAAAAGGTTTAGTACCAATGGAAAGGTCTTGTCACAATTAATACTCATGTGAAATATCAAACCTCTAGCACTTACTGTTCAAAAGTTATTAGCAAGGTTAAAGTTTTCAAAAAGTAGGTCAATCTCCAAGGTCAAGGTCAGACGGTCAAAAATGTTGGTACCCACGGAAAGGTCTTGTCATAAGGAATACTCATGTGAAATATCAAAGTTCTAACCCTTACTGTTCAAAAGTTATTAGCAAGGTTAAAGTTTCAGGTAGAATGACAGAATTACAGACAGGACAAAAACAATATGCCCCCCGATCTTCGATCTCGGGGACATAAAAATTTGATATGAAATCCAACAAATCACTCGGGCATACTTATCATGAAGCCCTAATGCGGTTCATGAACAATGCCCACATGAAGCATCACAATTCATGTAGTTTGAATATTTACATTTCCAATGTTTTTGCCTTTGATATTTTACTAATTGTAATGATAGCCATTTCCTCATGAATAAGTTGCATATGTGAAGAATGCATGCATTAATCTTGATAAATATAGTGTGTGTATTTTTTATGGCTAGGAATTCCGCCAGAAATGAAAGTAGAATGTAAATATAAACAAGAATATCAGTAAAACTGATGGATGCTCCCCATACTACATCTAACCAATATACCAATCCATATAATGAATCACTCGATCACATAATTATCAATAACAGTCACTGTTGAAATATTGAAGTTTTTTTTTCATATAAAAGATATACATGTATGTTCTGAGTGACACTGACCTTTATAAAATGACCTTGAGTGACCTTTGTCTGAAAGTAATTTGCTTAATTGTTATTCATTTGTGTAATATATGATCAATACATGTTCATATATGATCAATATATGTTCAAAAATTGTTGAAATAAGGAACTTTTTCCTTATAAAAGGTATGTGTTCTGAGTGACCTTGACATTTATAAAATGCTCTTTAGTGACCTTTGTATGAAAGCCACTTTCTTGTTACTTATTTGTGTGATATATGATCAATACCTGTTCACAAACTGTTGAAATAAGGAACTTTTCCCTTATACAAGGTACATACGTTCTGAGTGACCTTGACCTTTCCAAAATGACCTTAGTCCAAAAGTCCCTGTCCTAAGGAACATTTGTGATCAATTATGATCAATTTCTGATTAAAGGTTTAGGAGATATGAGCTCTTTCTGATTAAAGGTTTAGGAGATATGAGCTCACACAAAGGCAACTACATCCTACACTGAAAAATTTTCAGGAGCATAAAAATAAATTTCATTTTTGAAACTACACCAGGGTAAGAACTGTGACACTTCATGCTGATATACTTCATGAAGCACATTAGCACTTCATGAAAGGTATGTGGGTGTGCATAAAAACATTGTTGGTTTGCAAAGTGTAACAAGTATACTTGAAGATGAATTATATGTATATCTGAAACTTTTTATTTTGTTATATGCTGACGATACTGTTATTATGGCTGAAACAGATGTAGATTTACAAAATGCTTTAATTTAAAAAAGTTTTATTTGTATTGTTCACGATGGAAACTGAATGTAAATGTTAACAAAACTAAGATTTCAATTTTTTCAAAAGGTAGAATGCCGACAAAGACATTCTATTACAATGGTAATGCCATAGAAACTGTAAAAGAATTTAAGTATCTAGGAATCATATTTTCTAGGTCAGGTTCTTTCTGCAAAGCAAAAACATATTTATGTGAACAAGCACAAAAAGCGATGTACGGTGTTCTAAATAAGATAAGACAATTCAATTCACCTACAGAATCTCAGTTTGATCTTTTTGATAGCATCGTTGTTCCAGTTTTGACATTCATACTTGACTTATTTCAAGGGGAGTTTTTTAAAAATAAAAATAAACCTATAATGGTATGAATTTAAAGTTTGTCCATGTCTGTACTGATGTTTCCCAGAAGACTGGGTGAAAAATAGCCATTTTATGTAAAAATACCAATAACGGCAGCAAGCATGAATGTCGACTGGACTAACAGAACCTTACAATATAAGGCCCTTTTGCCCAATATAAAATAAATTTTCATTGAACAATTAACAGTCCCTCAATTTTTAAATATTTTTTTGTTAAACTGATTACCTACATCACAAAGGTACATTCCAGAAGTCATGGAATCTTGGGAATGCTCGCTGCATATTTCTAAGACCACGCATCTTACAGATGAAACTTTTTGTAGTTGACAGATAAGGGATTTTTGTTTATTTGTTGTATGCACTGACATACTGTATTAGGTAGATATAAATCATTACACTAACACTAAAATGAGTGATTCCACAATAGATTAAAATAGGCTGATTTGGATTGATTCGACTTATAAGATTCGACTTATAAGGGGCACCAATGGTTGATAAACAGTGTATGTTTTCCTGTAGAAGGTCACAGACTAACTCCTTTTCCCAAAAATATTTTAAAAATACAATCCATACTTTACTTTTTAAAATCAGATTTAGAAAAAGAACTTACAAAGTAAACGAAATCTACAGGAAATATTACCATAATTTTTTTTATAATGACTTACATTGCATCTTGCTTTATCTATATCAAAACAGTTTGTTTGTTTTGTACATGTGAGAGACACACAGGTTAAGCATCACCCAAAAATGTGTTCCAAGTTCATTTCAGTCATCACCCACTCAGATAGTTATAACTTATTTTTTTAACAAAGAAAAAGGAGAAACATGAAGAATTGAATGTTTAATTTGAATAACAACTAGACAAATACACATATATCTACTACAATGCGACATATTTTCTGCAATTGTTCTACTTTCATTTTATTCCGTGTTGGGACAAGATCACAGGCAGCTCTGTATATAATGTACCTATACTGCTTCACTTCCAGTATTTGTCAAGCTTTATCGGGGCCAGTAGATAGCAGACTTTTTAGCTCAGTGGTCCTCGTTTAAGTGGGAGATTGGATGATGGTACACATTGGATCTGCACACAAACACCCCCCTAATCACACGACCAGCTTTCCCAGGCAACGGCGTTCCGGACAAGTCCAATCTTGTTATACAGGCCAAGGGTTTATCAGTTATCAGATCATTCCATCTAGAGCACATATCTCACTGGTGGGTAAAGGTTGCGTCCTATCACATGCTAAGTGTGGATTGTCCATAATTAATAATATCTATCTGATACTGCAAGTAGGCTTCAAACTTGAGGTGTACCTTTACACACTGAGTATACCTGTAACTATAGAGCTGGTATCTACATAATGTCTATATCATAACAGAATCAATAAAATCTAGATAAAGCTGAATGACAAATAATAATAAAGTGCAACTGATGACGTTAACAAAATAACCTGACCATAAACTAGAACTTGATTTATATACATTTTACAGCTTTAACTCAAACTATTTCAATTTCCATTTATATAATCATCTTACCCAATATGATTTGAATGAGAGTCATGTTATATATACAGTAAATTTTCACATAACTCATACAGAACATAAAAGAAAATGGAACTCCTTCTTCATACTTTATTGATTCAAATTCAATATTAACCAACATAAAATTATAAAATTATATGTGTTCCATATACATCACACAAGTAACAGATTCTTTTATGCATAGTCATACATACCTCTTTAATCTTATGTACTAAGTAGAGGGCAAATATTCACAGTCATATTGCAATTGAGGAATCAAAAAAGACAGTGTAGATATGAAAACTGCCCCGCAGTATCGATGTGAAGAAAACTGCCCCACAGTATCGATGTGAAGAAAACTGCCCCGCAGTATTGATGTGAAGAAAACTGCCCCGCAGTATTGATGTGAAGAAAACTGCCCCGCAGTATTGATGTGAAGAAAAGTCCATGAGCTGCAAGCTGGCGTAGTGTGCAGTTGGAGGAGTTGAATCTCACCCGGCAATTAACGATGAGATAAAACTCTCTCCACTCCAAATACACCCGTTTTTTTTTCGTTTTGAAATATGCCCCTTTCCCATTCAAATACACCTGCAATCTCCTTCTGAAGACCTTGTACATGACATTATTCCAAGCACACCTCTACCAAATACAACCATTTTCCTTCGAAAAGCAGTCTCTTCCAGACACATCTCCCTCCTTTCAAATACACCCCATCAATGCAACTAGTTGTAAGTAAAAATGAAAGCATTCAAACCAATAAGCACTTTAAACAAACAAATTCAAATCTTTTGTTGCAATAGCCACTCAAGATCTTATATCTTTCTCCAAAGACAAGAAATACCCTGTCTACCCACGCTCAATTGTTTTTTACAGACCTCTCAGATTTACAACCTTATAACCACCTTATCAGGATCCATATATACTTCAAATTGTACAAGGAGCCAGATCTCTTTTTAATGATTAAAAAATGAAAAATGAAACTGAAAATACAACTCCCTGAACTTGGACAGGGTGGTTTTTTTTTTTACCACAGTAATGCAAGATTTAAAGAGTAGCATATCATTCTGTTAAGAAGAGGCAGGAAGTACATTTCTTTTAAACCAAATGACCAATTATTTCATCTTCTTGAACTACATATTCTCAAATTTCATACAAGTAACTTATAAGGTTAAAATTTTCGTAATACAAAACCATCCATTCTAATCCTTCCACAAAAACAGAGTCAGATCTTATAAAATCACAAAAATCCTCACAACTTAACTTTCTAATCCATTCTTAAGAGACGTTCACAGCTGTAACAATATGCAGTTCCTCACAATTTCTGCCCCCTCAAAAAAAAATCCTTTCTCATTGAGATGTCCATAACTTCCACACCGTGCGAGTGATACTAGTGTGAACCTATCAGGCACCTAGCTAAAAATGGTAAATCTCGTCCCTAACCCCCAGGTTATTTGTTCTAAGTAAATGTTTGCATGCAGGTTACCCAGATATTTGAGGCTCATCCGAAATCCTAACAGGCAGTGTGAAACTTAATCCACAAGCACTATCTACCAGGCCCTAGCCACACACGATTATGTACAGGCATGCAGAAACTTATGAGGGTGAATATTTTTCTTACCATATTAAATAAAACATTTCAAAGTTTGAAGATCATAACAAGGATCAATAGACCTACCTAAATCAATAGATAAGACAAATGACAAATATTTGATTTTGAAATTTTTTTTCACTCTGCACATTACTTTCATACATTACAGGTAATGCAAAATGACCCAATATGCGTGATCAAGTAAATTGAAAACTCATATTATCACAATATGCAAAACCAGCTATCTGTATATGATTTTCCCAGACACTTATCTTGCTTACTTATCTGTTCTTTCAACAGAAACACTAAAATTATGAACATAGCTGAGCACAATAAACAATTCTTTACAATTTCCTAATAAACTGCACAAAAATTTCATTCATTAATTGGTACAACTTTTTTGTCTTTTTCATTACCTATCATTATAAAATATCCCCATATGCAAACATGGTTCCAACACACACTGTTGACTTTAGATCTCCAAATTTTAATGCTGTTTGCCTATATAAATATCGCAAGACAAATAACCAACATACCCAGATAATTCAGAGTATACTCAGAGAGAGCTACACTGTTTACTTTTGTAATCTCATTATTCAGCCATAAAAACAAATTCCATCATTTCTTGGTATTAATGAAGTCATTGCTGCAATGATTAGTCCACACAGCAGTGATAAAAACTGGCATAACAGTCGAACCATAAGACATCCTTATTATGTCTATTTTTTGTCCTTCCTAGACCTTAATTATCAAGTCATTGCATCTTTTAAACATTTTCTGGAAAAGTTTCTTCAAGATTTACAAGTTCAACTTTAACAATGTGTTCAATTTGAGTCTTCTTATTAAGTCGTATTTGAATCTTCTTTGTATATATTATGCTGAACGAAGACTGATTATTTATGCCAATTCAAATTATTTTTAATTCAAAATATGAACTGATGCACTGCACTTGAATATAAATTTCCGTCAAGATAATCATGTCCAAGCATCATGCTTACCTGATAGAGAATTTACTATAGCCACTTATTCCCAGAATTTGTTACCATCACCGAGTCTAATTTTAAACACTTCCCAGTACAAATCCAGCACATGCTCATCTTCATTTGAGTAGTCTCTCTTTTATGAAATTGAATGGGGAGGTAAGAAGGGAGTCTAACAGGTAAGTATGACGCTCGAAGATAAACATCTCAGAGGGAATTTATAAACTCCTTCACATCATACTTACCTATAGAAAGTTTACTATAGTGACAGAGTTTGAAACTAAACTGGAGATGGGTATAAAACATTCACTTTATACCAGTAAAATAAAAGGCTAAAACTTCTAAAATCACACACAGAATGAGGATGAGCAGGCACTGAATGTTGATGTGTATTTGGGGGGTGTCTGAAATTTGACTCGGTGGTGGTAACAAATTACGGAATAACTAGCTATAGTACATTGTCTAACAGGTACATATAATGCGACATTGTCTAACAGGTATGTATAATGCGACATTGTCTAACAGGTATGTATAATGTGACATTGTCTAACAGGTACATATAATGCGACATTGTCTAACAGGTATGTATAATGCGACATTGTCTAACAGGTATGTATAATGCAACATTGTCTAACAGGTATGTACAGGTATGTATAATGTGAAGGAGATAAGTTAATTCTATGAAGATAATATATATAATGAAAATATTCTTTCAATGAAACAATAGAAGTATAAAGTAATGTGAACATCAAAAAACAATTCTGATAGTCCTACTGGCTGTGTGGCTATGATTTGTATCTTTGGAATTGTTGATTTAGTAAATATTGAATATAAAACTTGCAGTAAAATCTAGTGTTATATCATATCTATTTAGCAAAGTATTTCTATCCACAATATGCTTGTTAAGAAATTTAAAATCCAGCTGCATATCGATGACTCTTGTAGAGAATTTTCTCAACTACTATAAAGCAATACTATAAATACCTATTTTATGCTCATCAACATCAGTCCATGATTAGTATCAGTATGATTACAGTTAAAATATTACTAAACAATCAACATGCTTAACTAAAATCTTTCTTTGGCTCATGACAATTTTAGAAGTCCATAAATGAAAAAGGTTTTCTCTTCAGAAGATAACATGTTAATTCACTAATTTAAAAGCATTCACAGTTAACTTAATCCTGTACTGTATTTATGCATCTATGTTTTTAAATACTGTAACAGTATTATATGGCATTAATTCACAGGTTGGAAGGAACTTTTCCATGAAGGACACTACAGAGTGATACCAAGACAACAATTTCACTTAAGAATTTCACCCTAACCAGCAAAATCAAATTCCTACTAATTAGGACTTTATAATCCAATACACTGTTCCATTCTTGGTTCTTCACTTTCTTAAATTTACAGTATCATCCATGTATCTATATAAATTTCTTCAAGAATTGAATGAGAAAGACTACTAGAAACCTATCCTAGCCTACCTATCTTGTCAAATCCCCTTGGGAATGGCAGATGTTCTTCCAAGCCCTATCTCACCTCATGCAATACAATATAAGCCAAGAAAACGGTCTGTTTGTCAATGACTAGTAAATTATAAAGGGGTACCAAAAGAAGACTGCCTGTATCGATCTGTTACTGTAAAAGTGATTATTTACGCTGGGGGGTTAAGTATGCGTTTTCCACATCCAATTTAATGCGTGGAGGGAAATATGCGGTGAATGCATATAATATACATTATACCAAATATTTATAACTATACGTGTGGGAGAAATTTAATCGTTTACTACGTGACTACATAATTAGTGTCCCTCTCCCCCAAACACACACAAATAACCACTTTTACAGTATTGAAGGAAACCTGACTTGTAAAACATGCACCAACCAAAAACACAAAATTGCCTGTAAATGTACTTACTCTAAAATATGGCCATGTAGCAGCAGACATAAGGATGCAGCAGTGAGCTGGAAGAGTTAGATCTGGCATTGACTGTACTGCTGAGACCAAACCTTCCAACTCAATGATACATCTTCTCCAAAAAAATACAATTCAACATAAAATCTCCCTCCTTTTCTCATGCAAAATAACATTGCAATGTCTATCAAGCAGAAGTAGCTGCACCAGCATCAAAAAAGTTTTACGCTGCATTCACACCCACAACCAACAGTGGTCAATCAGACTCCCAGTGAAATCTGGCTACTGTACTTCCCAAGTCAGGATCATCTTAAGTGCCAATTCAAACCCTCTTCCTCCATTTTTATGGACCCTTCTTAAGAGATTGCAAACACTGACTTTGTACTTTGACAGACCAAGGGAAGATTCTACTATCTATCGAGGGGTTGACAAGTTGAGACAAGACTAGTTAGTGAGGACCTTTAGAGAGGTTTATGGACCCCTCTACCAGACTATATATGCTTTTACATGGCCGTGCTCATAATGTTCCTTATTAAACCTTGCATACAAAATAAGTAAGGGAAATTCAACAACTCTGATAACAACATTATAGGCAAATGATGAAGGGAAATTTGGAAAGTTAATGACTTTTTATAACTAGCAAATTGAAGGAAAAACTTGTTTGCATATCTCTCTTCATATTCACTGATAATATTATGCTATGTTTGATAGTGTAATCTGGATTGTGGAAGATAACAGGCGACTATCCGGTGAATATAAAGAAAGAAATTGACACAATCACCCCTCCTATCTTACAATGTCCACCAGCAAGATTTTTTCCCCATTTCCCTCCTCTTCCAGAATAGGAGCAATATGAATGACCTGTTAAAACACAACCAAAATTTGACCCTTATCTCTGCTGTATTATCACTAATATTAAGTATTCTGCCAAACACAGTGCCACGTCTCAATGACAATGCAAACAACGTCACGGCTAAGATGTGGGCTAGAACTGTTCTCTGAAAGATGAATCACGATTTAAAAAAAGAAAAGCATTAATTCATACTTTTCTTAAATAAAGTGTACCAAAAAAATTAATTATATTTATGATCATGTAATGGGCCTTTATCATATAACATTAAATTTATGAAATGCAGGTATATTTTGAAAACCAAAAATTGATTTATAAAGAATGAGTCTGAGAGAGATTGATTCTATTCAAGTAGGTTATTTGACCGAAGTCTTGTAGTCATTGATGCAATATAAATCAATGATGGTCTTGTAAAGTTTTACTCTTCATAGACAATGCAATTTATGAACCCCTTTTATTCTTCAGAAGAAATACACATACTCAATGAATGTGTAGAATTATATTCAACAGTTTGATATACATGTATTATGACAAGTCTCAGAGTGCAAACCCAATGTGATTGGGGGAGTTCTTACACCCGTGCCAGCAGTACACTCACAATGAGAAAAAGATTGACTGCATTCAGAATGAAACTGTATGATAATGGAACAAAACACTCCTGTAATGATCCAAAGTGGTAGGCGACCATGAAGAAAAACTAACAAACTAGCAGCACAGAACTGACAAACTAGCAGCATAGAACTGACAAACTAGCAGCACAGAATTAACCATTCTCTCAGAATGGTTATGTACAGGTCACAATGGGAAAAAGACATGAACTGTTTGAATATTAGCCTGTCCCCACATCTACAGTGTTCTAAAATATATTCCATGTCTTAGTATGCATAAATTTGAGTTGACTTCATCATTTATCACCAGAGGAGACTCTCCTGCTTTCCCTCTAGTTAAGGTACCAATCCTATCTTTTCCCCAAAGATGTACTGCATATGTACCTATTCAAGCATATCTAAAATTGAGTATGATCAGAGCTGGTGCATTGTTTGACAAGATCAAGAATTAGTGCTTCTTCTCTGTATGCTTGAGGATAGATAGAAAAATTCACATTCTCGCACAACCATAAATAAGTGCTAACGCTTCAGTGACAGAATGTAAATTGTGCTACAATATGTACAGTCAGTATCTCATATCGTGTTGTTTATACATTCACTTAATATATAAAATGGCCAACAAAATATGTGGTCAAATTAAAAATTTGTGCAACTATTTCTTCAGGTCTTTTGAATTTAACTGTTTTTGTCAGATCTTTTTAAAAACATCATATATAGATTCTGTACAATTTCAAATCTAACAACTTGATATAAATTGCTCTACATACAATATTTGGAAGACAAATGGTTTTTAAAAAAGAAAAATCTGGAAATCAGAGCTTTCTTTTTCCATCACAAACAAAATTAAAAACTTCCAAATTTCACTGCCAGAAATTCTAGAGATTCTGTTTTATCTGATTAAGTAAAAAGTTTTATGCTTTGAAGACAGGTTTAGTAATACCAAGTAAATATTTCTGATAAGTCTAGGTAAGTTCCCCCATAAATTGCACTTGCAGCTATCTTAATAATTTCAACATGGACCCTTCTAAATTTCTCAATTAATTTTAGATTTCAGGATAAAATGATAATTACATGAGGTTAAAAAAAATAGGTCATGACTCTGGAAATTTTTGCAGTAAGATGTGTAAAATTTATCAATATTTTTTGTGCAAAACAATCACAACTGATACAAAAAGAGATGCTTTGACATTGTTTGTCATTAGGTTTGTCAATTTAAGACTCTTCTACTTTCATATTTTATAGTGCATTTATTATTGAGATTTAATCATACCAATTATAAGAAGGAAATATCTGAAATCTTAAGTGCAATAAGGTAAAATTCAAAGCCATCTGCCTCTTTAATAAACACAGAGATCCTCACTTTTCTCTCTTATTTTGTAATTCATTATACAATCACGTAAATACATATTGTGATTAGCAAAAACCCTGAAGATTTTCATACTTGGAAGTGTTATACTTTGAAGATACTAGAGCTTTCACATGATAACAGTGCTATCTGGCAAGAACCCAAGAGTCTGCAAAATGGACGATCTACAGACATAGCGAGTCTCATGTACTGGTGATACCATAACTATCTCATCTAATACTGTAAAAAAAGTCATTTACGTGAGGGGGAAATTTACACTAATTACGCAGTCATTTAATAAGTGCGTAATTTTCCCCCATGCGTTTAGTTATAAATATTTGATGTAATATATATCATATTCAGTTACTGTGCATTTTTACCCCACCCATAATTGAAAACGTGGAAAAACGCATAATTAACCTCCAGCATAAATAACCACTTTACAGTATAGTGTGAATGTTAATGTTTGTAAACTTAGCCCAATTTGGTATTTGTACAAAAATCATGTATCTTGAGTTATAAATTCAAGTAAAAATGGGTGATGCTGTGCTATTCTTTCTCATTTTATGCATTGAAGTCTACCTCTCTCTGTCATTAGACAAGATATCTTACATTAAAAAAATCAGACATCTGTAACCTAGTTAACAGTTTTATCAATGTAATCTGATTATCGAGGGCTTACTAACAAGACTATAGATTCAGAGTCCATTCACGATCTGTATTTAATCCAGTATAGTCCACGATAAAACTGTCTGCTTACTTTAGTTATATCTCAACAAACAGATATACTGATAAAAACACCCCTCAAATTAAAAGTATCCATCTGAATATTTCTAGAAATTTAACTTCAATTTCTCTCAAACATAATCAAAATCAAATATCTTATATTACAAGACTACAAATACCAATAAGCTACTAATACTTCAAGATTAAAGACCAGAAGTTTTGATTTTTATGTTGAATAACAATTATATCTGACATATTCAATCTGTCTGAAACAAAAATTATCTGAAATATCTTAAAGGAATCAAAACATATATTTTACGAGGCATTAGAATGGTATTTTCCATAATCAGAAAATCGTTAGCATTGTCTGAATCTCCTCTGGCACATTCCGGATGTGCATTTTTCAATTCCATTAAAAGGCAAAAACTTGCATATGCTACATTGCTTAAGCATAGAAATAAGAAAGGATATATTTTGTTTTTTATATGTGCACTAACCAATACTTTTTATAGTATGAAATTCATTCCAGCTAATCCAAAAAACTGCAGATATTTTCTTCCAAATTTGAACTCTGTAAACACATTTTTTTTATGTATTTTGTGGTAAAATCATAACAAAACTGCAGTTTTACGTCTGAAATCATCAACATCTAGCAGTTTTCTCTTGAAACAATGCTTCTCAAACATTGATTTCAGTACAAATGTATAATTTGTCTTGGCACCTTTTTTATAAGTATAGATATACAAAATTTGTGATCTCAGGTACATAATGCATTTATCAGCTTCATACAGAAACATTACCATTTCAAAGATATGGACAGTTGAAATGATAGACCCAGTCTTACAAAAACTATGGCACAAATTCTGTGTATATGTGTATTCAAAATAAACAATACATGTATATCTTTTATAATATTTTCATTCATAACTACGATTATTCAGTAGTTCTTACTATCCAAAAGTGTGAACATTGCCCTCAATAATGAGGCAATGCCATTGTCATTGTGCCTAGTGTTTACTTTGACAAGATATTTTTCAAGCAGGAACTGGAATTTTATTTGAATTTCTTGTCATCGCTTGGACATTTAGGCATTTTAAAATGCTCAACAACACTTTTGTTTGCTGAAAGGCTTTGCTCCATGACTAGGAATGAGAATTAGAACAATATCTGAACTGCCTTGTAAATTATGAAGGCAATAAAGTACAATTCTGTAGACCCCTGACAGTACTTTTATTTATGGCATATATGTTTGCATTGTGGGACAACAGGTTCTGATCTTCTGCTTTCAATAGTAACTTACGAAGAAGTGAAATATACAATGAACAATTATCAAACTATGCACTGAGATGATCAACCTGAGTTCATTCTTATATACCCAGGTATTTCTGTTTGATAAAATTAAGAAACAAATTTTGACCTCCCCTATCTAATCCCATTCATAACTTGGTGATTCAGACACGTAATGCAGAATTCACACAAAAAAGACAAAACAGCATGAAATTGCCAATACTTTACGAGAATGAACACCTTTGATTTGAGATCACTTCACAAATTATCAAGAAAAAACAGGCACAAACAAGAATTCTCAATGGTGCATAAATTTATATTTTTTCAGTAACTTTTAAAAGACAGATATAAATGATTTTCCCGAAAATATATTGAAAAAGAAAGGAAAATGTTCTCTTACTTTTGATAGTGTTAGTCTAAATTTAAACTATAATAAATCTTCACGAAATTGTAACATCTTAATGTAAACTCCAATTTATCAAAACTTAAAATGTCATACAAACACACCAGACATTTCTATGATTGAAAATGTACAGCAAAGTACTTCATCAATATGGAAAAAAGAGATCCCGAGATTCTATAACAATGCTTTGACAAAATGAATGAAAAGATTATCCTAATCAGACAACAACTCCCCTCTCATATTGATTAATAATGTGTTGCTAATCATATCACTGGTTTTATATAAGTTCTAAAAGGAGTACTATTGTAGTACTTTCCCTTAAACAGTTTTTATTGACAAAATAATAAGTTTAGTACATAGACCTACACATTGTACACAGACTGATGCAGACAGTACAGGAGAACGAGTTACAGTAAGGAAGTGCACACATTGTACACAGACTGATGCAGACAGTACAGGAGAACGAGTTACAGTAAGGAAGTGCACACATTGTACACAGACTGATGCAGACAGTACAGGAGAACGAGTTACAGTAAGGAAGTGCACACATTGTACACAGACTGATGCAGACAGTACAGGAGAACGAGTTACAGTAAGGAAGTGCACACATTGTACACAGACTGATGCAGACAGTACAGGAGAACGAGTTACAGTAAGGAAGTGCACACATTGTACACAGACTGATGCAGACAGTACAGGAGAACGAGTTACAGTAAGGAAGTGCACACATTGTACACAGACTGATGCAGACAGTACAGGAGAACGAGTTACAGTAAGGAAGTGCACACATTGTACACAGACTGATGCAGACAGTACAGGAGAACGAGTTACAGTAAGGAAGTGCACACATTGTACACAGACTGATGCAGACAGTACAGGAGAATGAGTTACAGTAAGGAAGTGCACACATTGTACACAGACTGATGCAGACAGTACAGGAGAATGAGTTACAGTAAGGAAGTGCACACATTGTACACAGACTGATGCAGACAGTACAGGAGAACGAGTTACAGTAAGGAAGTGCACACATTGTACACAGACTGATGCAGACAGTACAGGAGAACGAGTTACAGTAAGGAAGTGCACACATTGTACACAGACTGATGCAGACAGTACAGGAGAATGAGTTACAGTAAGGAAGTGCACACATTGTACACAGACTGATGCAGACAGTACAGGAGAATGAGTTACAGTAAGGAAGTGCACACATTGTACACAGACTGATGCAGACAGTACAGGAGAACGAGTTACAGTAAGGAAGTGCACACATTGTACACAGACTGATGCAGACAGTACAGGAGAATGAGTTACAGTAAGGAAGTGCACACATTGTACACAGACTGATGCAGACAGTACAGGAGAACGAGTTACAGTAAGGAAGTGCACACATTGTACACAGACTGATGCAGACAGTACAGGAGAACGAGTTACAGTAAGGAAGTGCACACATTGTACACAGACTGATGCAGACAGTACAGGAGAACGAGTTACAGTAAGGAAGTGCACACATTGTACACAGACTGATGCAGACAGTACAGGAGAACGAGTTACAGTAAGGAAGTGCACACATTGTACACAGACTGATGCAGACAGTACAGGAGAATGAGTTACAGTAAGGAAGTGCACACATTGTACACAGACTGATGCAGACAGTACAGGAGAATGAGTTACAGTGGCAGACGAACATTATACAGATGAATCTATGGACACTGGTATCTCTAGAAAGGACAGTTTTACAAACAAAGATTAACATTACCAAGTCGTCTAAAAACAGTTTTAATTTATTTTCCCCTGCGATTTATCTTTTAGGGCTACCTGAGCCACTCAGGTGACTTATTGCTATCTGTCCCATCCATGGTGTTGTGTCGTTTGTCATTTGTAGTTAACTTTAGAAATTTTCAACTTCCTCCGAGTAACTATTTCAGCATTGTCTCCAAAATCTAGAATCAGTGTGTAGCATGGTTAGATTACGTAAAAATGACAACTTTTATAGTCACTGCCCCTGAGATTGGGACCAATTACACCATTTTATGAAAATATTCCTACTTCTAAAGATGCATCAACATACTATGTGCATAGTTATCATGAGCATGAAGGTCTCTACCTATATTCTGAAATTCATGGTTCCAGGGTCAGGGGTACAGGTTCAAAGGTGGGACTGAATATGTCATGTAGAGAAAACATACACCTATTTAACATTCAAAAATCTTCTTCACTCCTAAACATGCAGCAGACATACTGAGTGTTTAGTTATATAGAGCATAATAACTTTCTGAGTTTCATTAATATTAATGTTTCTCAGAAATTGACACATAAACATTGAAAAATCAAACATCCAGAAGCATGTCTAAACTAGAAGGTTTAAAAATAATCCAATCAGAACACTTCAGATGAGACTCTGACTGCACCAAGTACTGAGATACGATATGATTAATTCATTCCCATAGATAACAAACAGGCAATGTGATATAGCCCTACCTCCTCAGAGCTTCAATTGGATTCCTAAAACGATATTACAGAATAACTGTACAACTTAAAAATTCTTTGAGATTCTAATGTTTTTCCCACAGAGGAATTGCAACTTTCTTGCACACCTTTAAAACGTCTCAATTGTCTACCCACAGTCTTCTCAGTAATGAGAGCATGTTCATACCTTTTCTACTGCAGTTTTCCAACCTTGAGAATGATTTAAAACTTAGTGAAAACTATCACCCCCAAAAAGAACATTTTTTCAAGGATTTCCAACATGACATTTGGCCAGATGAAGCAAAAATTAATAGGGATCAGCTTCAGGACAAAACGTGTCATGCATCATTTGATTTTCCAAAGATAACTGACTCAGAGCACCAAAACAAACCTCATACTGCCTACCCCTTAACTCCATTGCTATATCGGGAATGGGGCAATAATGAGAAAGATTATACAATCAAACATTACCTTTATTGCAAAATAAAGGTGATGCAATTACTTTTGCTTTGCTACACAGCATGGACATTTCTTCTTGCTGCCGCTAAAGTGCAATATTGTTGCCTTTAACTTGGAATATGGTACATTTTTATTGGGGTGAAACGATACAGTACCTTCTCGATTCAATTCGATTTTCGGTACTTTAGTTTCAATTCGATGATTTTCGATTCGATACAATAGCATAAATTCTTTAAAATGCTAAGATTTTTTATGATTCATGGTATTTATTGATCTCTGCAAATAAATTCTACATAATGTAAAAACGTTTAACATAAAGCAACACTCTTATCACTTGTCCTTGAGCCGAAATGTTGCCATACCCAGGATTTATATGTTGGGGGTACATTTTTCAACTCGACTGCGTCCATTTTGATACAGCAAAGTTTACTCGTACGTTGATTGGGCAATTTTCAATTCCATTGGTCAATCAGAAACCGTGTTATCAAAAACAATGTGTGCAATGATTCTAGAACTGCATCGAACTGAAACAGACCCGGAATAAATCGAACATCGAATCGAGACCACTACATCGCAATTCGGCCGCATTGCAATGCATTGTTTCACCCCTAATTTTTATGTAGCGCCATTATACAATACTTGGTATAGGCTTTTGATGAGGTCAATCCACAGATATATCAGCTTAAAAGAACAGCATATCAACTGAGCACTTCAGTCAATACACCTTTTTCTCACATCAATATATTCATGGATTGTACTGGAGGAAAATATACATTTGCTGTACATGTATAATTTTTCTACTTTGATTTATCGCTTCATTTTCACAAATGAATCAAAATCTTTAAAATACAGATGGCGATACTTATACCTCTTTTAAGATGTGTTTTCTCCTCAACATTATCCATTAACTAGTTCAGTTTTTCTTTTTCCTTCACAACAAATTGGGTTTTTTATGTGTGCATTTCCATCTAAATGTTACTATGACAACATTCCTCTAGCAGACTTTGGAGTCAACATTGCTTTAATCTGCTCCTAATCTTGAAACCCATGCATTTATTTCATATCATCACTGAAACAGATGATTAATATATGTATATTTGAGTAACAGATGTGTGGTGGAATGGCTGTGCTTCTGTTTGATGGATGGCATCTTCACTATCCATGGGAGCAAAGTGGACCAAAAGCCCTTGGCTAGCGATGATTGTTGGATGGACAATGTCATCACTAACTAACTCCACCAGCTGAAGACGGCCTGAATTCTACAGTTCTTTTAACTCTGCATCATTCAGACAGAGTAGTGGGTCCAATGATGGTCCTTGTTCTTCTTGAGATTGTTCTTATTTTCGATCGTTGATGATATAAAAATTACACGGTATCTTAACAAGAAGGTTTAAAAATAGAAAAATATAAGTGCACTACAATGAAGAATTGAAATCTATGAAACAAAACGCGATGAACAGACACATTGGGCTTGGTCTAACATAAAGCCATGGTAATTCTTAGACAGTAAACCAACACAATGGGCTGTATTTAATACAATGCCACTGTAACCATGGTAATTCTAAGGCAGTGAACAAACACAATGGACTGAATCTAATGCAATTCCATGGTAATTCTAAGGCAGTGGAAAAAAAAACCACGTTGGGCTTCATGCTAATACAATGCCATGGTAATTGTATGGCAGTGAACATATCTACTATAATGTCATGGTAACCATGGTATTTCTAAGACAGTGAACAAACACAATGGGTTGTGTCTAATACAATGCCTTGGCAACCACAGCAGTTGTAAGGCAGTAAACAAACACAATGGGCTGTATCTAATAAAATAAGATGGATTTGTCCAGGATGCAAAGAATAGCTATTCAATGCACTGATAATCTTGCTTTTCAAGGTTTCATTTTTTAATCATTATAATTGGGTTTCTAAATACTGTATACAGGGTTATTTTTGCCCTGTGTTATTTTCGCTTTCTACAAGCGCTGACGGTTTCGCTTCATTTTAAATTCAACCAGACACAGTTGTGTTAAAAGAGAGATAAGAGAAAAAATAATTTCACCCAGTCTTAAATTCCACTGAAATCTTTCTATAATATTTTATTTACTTTATACAGGGTTATTTTCACCTTTCTACACTTGCAGACGGTTGTGTTAAAAGAGAGAAAACAGTTTTGCCCAGTGACGAGGGCGAAAATAAAACGGGGGTGAATATTTCCCTGTATACAGTGTTATAAAGTGTTTAATACTCGGATGATGGTTGGTACTTACCCCCCTGGCAATCTGTTTGTAGGTCAGTCCCTCCCAATGTTGTCGCTCAGGAGAGCTATTTGTAACCACTCCATACTGAGGCTCTATCCAGCATTCTGTTACAATCTGGAGGTCACCGTCTGCTTCTGTCAGCTCATACATATCTATGTCATCCTCCGATACACTACAATAGCAAATTGCAATCCTTTGGTTCTTCTACAGACATAAGCATCCCACGTATTCTCTTCTAGACAATATTCAAAATTTGGAATCATTTCGATAGATTGTGAAAAAGAATGATAAATTTTCAAAAAAATGTCCATCAAAGATATTCAAACCAGTAATATTTTGAAGCATTGGAATCATTTCAATACAATCAAATCGATACACCTTTAACTTTTTGTCTACAACCAAATGTAATGAAGAAAAAGTTTTCAGTATGATTAACATCAGCGTATGCCAATAGGTAGGGAATAACTTTGACCTTGAAGGTCTGACTTTGAATCAAGTTCAACACTACAATGAAGAGATGAGAACATGAAATGTTTCATTCATTTTAAAACTAAATAGTGACAATTAACTAAATTCAAAATTCATGAATCCAAAGTGACATTGATGTAGGATGCATGACTTTGAGGGTCAATTTCAAGAACTGTGTGAATTACGGAAAATTCTGTTCATACATAATACAAATCAGAAGATTTTCTTCATCAATAAAACATGTGGGTCTTGGAGCCATTATTTAATGCTAAAACAGTATGTGGGAAAGTTAACTTATGGTGACTATATTTTTGGTGGAATCAACAGCATAGTAAAATATCTCTTTACTTACTCAATTGAAAACTTTGAAAGTACCAACTTTTGTCTCCAGTAAAACAAAATCACGCCAAGAAAAGATTTTCAAAACCACATGAATAACTCTTAGTTGACAAAAGCGATAAAAACTTTCCATGATATTTTGAACTTGCTACCTTCTTGATGACCATTATGTAAAATGCTAAAATTACCAGAAAATATTTGGTCTACGGTACTATATATCTTATTGAATTTTTTGGCATCTAGTAGATTTTCATTTCAAAAAGACAAAGCTATGTTCATGCACAGTGGTTTTGCTACATTTGTAATGTAACACTCATAGATACAACTAATGTTGGCCCTTCTGGAATTCCAAGGTCCTCTGATATGAAAAGATTATGACCTTGAAACAAAAACAGCAACTGTGACATAAAAATTTATGTGTATCAAAAGAATGTATACTTTTTATAGCTGTTACAAACAAAATATCACATCTCAATCCCTCCAAAAAATATGAGAAGAATCTATTCTTGAACACTAAATAAAGGGATGGTACACCAAAATATTGATCTGACTGGATTCAGGTCATGGATCAGACTCACTTTGACCTTGAAGATATGACTTTGAGCAAAGGAGTGCACATATTTGGGATGAACAAATACTAATCAAAGCCTGCTCAAAATCAAAACACAGTCATGAGGGACTGGAACTTATATGACCCACATAAAACAAACAAATCAGCTACTGTGTGCTCTCCTGAAAATTTTACAGGGAGCACAAATATTACATACAGGAAGTCACTGCATACTTAGAGGACCAATGGACCTGAAAGGTCACCTAAGTATCACACGGCATAGAATGTAAATTAGAAGTGTGGTGTGTGTAGATGGTGCAAGTCTGGGTGTCCTTAAGGTAAAAGAGGATGAATAATTCTTCTGAATCTAGCCATTAGCAACCTTTGTGCTGAGTATTAGCCACTAAAATCACCTAGATTCTAAGTTGTGGCCAAAACAAATAATATTATTTCTTTTTTTCCCCTCTTAGTTTAAACCATAATTATTTCATTTATAAATATTCATGAATTATAAATATTCAAATAGAATTAAGAAAAGTATTTGAAAAATAAGCTTTGAAAAACTTTTTTCATAGTGACATTAGTGCAGGGTTGTAACACATTGTCCAGTCATAGATAACTTTTGTCCAAAGTAGAAGTTAGTCATTCAAGAGTATAGGGTGATGTATCTCAGTATTCAACCCTGAGGTCGGAACCACCAACTCAGGAGTTACAAAGTTCACAATGATAATTAATACAACTCATATATTTCCTTTGCTTAATATTAAGGCATAAAGAAAATATTTACAGATTTAAATCACCGTATTTGATCAATATCACCCTTATAATCTGAACCCATGGTACATGAATTTCACAATTTTGGTACAGTCCTCCATATTCAATATAACTATGCAATTATTTTGTTTCCCACATTTCATGAATTTCACTGTGTGACCCACATACAATGTACCCCACCCTCAGACCCAAAAATTTCATAATTTGGTAGAAGCCTCCCCTCCATGCTCAATTTCACCATGCACCTACTTAGTTTCCTAGATGTACAGGAATGACAAGATTTCTAAACATTTGATGGACTTTCACTATATTATTATAGTTTATACAACTCTACCCTTGAGCATGAACCTCTAACCCAGAAGTCATGAATTTCACAATCTTAATAGACATCCATACACAATATAACCATGCACCTAGCTTTTATTTCAGATGCCCAGGGATGAATTTTTGTTTTAAAGATTAGATTATTTTCAGAGGTTTCAGTCCTACTCTTAGGGTCCCAAATTGGCAAGGAACGTGAAATTCACAATTTCATTCCCAACCCAAAAAGATGTTCCATAGCAATTTTAGTGAAAATTGGTCATGCAATTTCTAAAATGTTCAATAGTAATGATGCACAATGATAAACAGGCACGAATGGCAAATTCTACTCATGGATGAACCCAAAAGGTAAATCTTACAAAGCGAACTTTATCATGATGTTTTTTCTTTTCAGTATTTAATGAATCACATTATCTCAATTCTAATATAATTCCTGGATTCTTGAAGCATCATTCCACAATACAAAATCCTGCCTCCTGTCATTGAAACATATACTGTGGAATCATCATTGTTCCTGGGAGATTGATGTTCGTGGATTTCGTGGGTCACTCTTACCCACGAATTTACGTGTCCTTGAACATTTTTTAAAAACCAAGTAGAGTTATCTCTCTTAGTGACATCATATCGCTAACCCACAAAATTACTTCCCTACGAACCAGCAAAATTTTGCTTACCCACGAATTAAAATGATTCCACAGTATTTGAATGCAGAATTCTTTACACCTCGCATAGAAGTATGAAATTCAATTTTTTCATTTCATTTCACTTTATAGTAATCAAATCTTTTGCTTGGACATTTCAGTATCTTAAATGAAGATCTTACCAACAACCTTTCTCTATCAATGAAAACATTTCACTACCTGGGACCAGTTGCATGAAGATGAGTTAAGTTTAACTGACAGTTAACGTTTAGTTACTGCTGTATAGATATAGGAGTTAATGGGAAGTTAACTGGGTCCTGTACCCAGTTGTACGATGGTTAGTTAACTTTAACAGAGAGTTAACTTCCCATTAACTCTTACATTTATACATTGTTAACTAGACGTTAACTGTCAGTTAAACTTAACTGATCTACGTGCAGCTGGGACCCTGGTGATGACTTAGAACTGATATCCAGTTCTGTAGTGTAGCTGTCAGAAAAAGTAGTACCTAGTGCACGAGGTCTTCACTTGAGGAGGAAACATCACATATTGTACCACACACTGACTGACATCTAATCCAGAACTGCCCATCTTTGACTCATGCTGAAACAAATTCTTAGTGCTTCATACACTGTTGTCAGCTTAGAACAGTAAATCATTATCTTAGCACAAAAAATTAAGTCTGGTCAGCATGAAGCATTCCTTTTTTTTCATATGTACTTTAATCTATTTTGGATTTTAAAATAGCATGCATGTGTATCATCTTTCAAATGAAATATCCAATTCTCACTTTTTGACATATTCAAAGCAATGCTGGTGAATTCAGTGCAAATCATACATCTGCCTTTATGCACCGGACTTTTATTTCACATGCACGTAATTTCATGACATAAAAAACTAACAAAAATTCATTTCCTCTGAAATTTTCTGTTGCTTGTTTTGTATCTATTAGTAAAGTGTCACTCACTAGTACCTTCATATCTGTTTCCAACACTAAATTTACAATTCCAGAATTACTGGAGGCAAAATGGAATCCCTCCTGCAGTCGCATCCTACAAAATACACACATTTCAGAAGCACTGTAAATCTACATAAGCATAGCTACTTCTTTCCTGATTGACTCAGTTTACAATAAATAGAATTTACACCTTTATTCCAAAGACAGGCACTTGTTTACATTATGTATGAGATCAGATCAGGGAAATCAAATGAGCCATGTGTTCAATGGCCACATCTGGTATATTACTGTATAGAAGCTTAAGAAAATCTATCTGTGTTAAACTACACAACTATCACAATTCTACTTGATATATATACATGGTAAGTAATGATTAATGATCACATATGCAGTTGAACTTCGTTATCTCGAACACCGATATCTCGAATACCATGGATATGTCAAAGTGATTCGGAAGTCCCAACCACTTATTCTTAAAAGTATTTTCCCTCGATATCTCGAATCCTCTGATATCTCAAAGTTTTTTCTCAGTCTCATCGAGTTGAAGATAAAGAGGTTTGACTGTATGTTGGATTACAGCTATTACTCTCTGTGAGCTACCCTCCTCCACCAGAGGTTCAGAGTAACACAAGCAGTCTAAGGGTATCAGTGAAGCAACATACTGCCACAACCGTAATGAAATCAAACTTTATCTATACACTACATGGCAAATTTCTCATCAGTGTCTTAAAGCATAACATACAATTGTGGGCTAAGGGTCATCACTCTTCTTAAGTAGATCCATAAACACATGATCCATGAAAATTTGAATCATTGAATCATGCAGGCTTAAAAGTTTCTCAGAAATGGACTATCTAAAAAATTGTATGCTGCTGTCCATGGATGAGGATGTTGGGGTGGGTGGGGTGGTATCACAACAGCTCTCCAGAAAAAATTTTGTTCCCACAAAATACAGAGGTACGGCAAATGAACAAATAGACACAAAGGAAATCAGTCTGACAGGGACTGATAAACATCGGAAGAGGGAATCCACATATCTTACTTGGTAAGTGTTGATAAAATTCTGCCAACAGCCTGCATGCTAATGTCAACCTTTCCTTGTTTGATTGTCCAAACCCAGCGTTGGTGATACAGGTAACGAGACAATGTGTTGAAGGCATTTGCCAACACTGTCTTGTTGGCAATCTGTTGTACAGTCATGTGATTGGGGATGTAGCGAGAGGGGTCCTCCAGAATTGTCATGTCACAAGGAACCCTCTCATAACTATAGCAAAATGATATACATTTTATCATTCAGTATGTTTGATAGTTCCTTATACATGTGAGTATAGTATCTCTCGAGAACAAACAACTACTTTTAAAATCTGATAAGATCTGATGTTTTCCATTTCAAAAGGAACAGAATATGTGTACCTGATGAGAATATTTTCCATAGGTTTGGTCAACATGACACAGCATGGTGTCTCTGACCAATCCCTATCCAGGGGAGGCTTCCTCTTGACCTGCTTCTCCCCTTCCAGTTTGAGGGACTTCTTGCTTTTTTCTATCTGGGAACCTCCTTGCATGAACTTCAGGGCAAACACTTTTGTTTTGAGTTCCTTCAGCACTTTGTATCTCATTGAGCCAGAGGTCCCTCCAAGAAATGCTGCTTTAATTGTCAAGCATGGAGATTTTGAAGTGGACAGCCTCAACAGAAGGAAATGGGTGGGGTGCTCTTTTGTACTTTGAGTTTCTCCCCTGAAATGGTCAACTTTACTTATGTCTTTGTATCAACTGAAAGTCAGAACTGTTTTAATTTTTAATTTAAAATTACCATAAAATATCTTTAATAACTAGAGATTGTTTTTATGATAAACAAATGTCTCCCCAGTTCCCCAAATTGGAAGTGCTCCAAATAAAACCTCCTTGCCTTAATGTACTGCATGGTGTGGAGGAAAAAGCATGAGCAGGAACATAAACATTATGAACTCCGATCAGCCACATAGAAGTATTCACAAACTATTTTATATCCTCCACCCCTCAGATCAACTATAACTTTAAGGATAACAAGAGGTACTGTGAGCAATGCTCACTAAGAATACCCCCCACTTATCCCAATCTCCCAAAGGGTGTTGTTATCGCAATTCACCTTTGAATTAGAACGCTTTACCCGATATAGTATTGCGTTGTGTGACGACACAATTGAATGAGACGATTGAACAATTTGAATGACATGTTTGATGTAATACAACAAGAGTTTTCATTGGCCGATTACAGCCCGCCCACTTTCTCGAGCGGATTCAGTGTAGCATAGCTCTTAGAAAAGATCCACCTCTTATAAAAACCTTCGATTTACGGGTCACAAAAAGCTGCGGACGGTTGAGGCCTGAAATCAGTGTATTCTTGTGTTGCTGTCTCATAAACTCAATATAAAAAAATCTTAACATATTTTCCTACTATATACTTGCGTCCAAACATACCTTCAAATATTCATTAAAGCAACACACCACCCGAAAACTCGCAGCTTCAAATGATTTCGTTTGTTGACGTAGCCATCTTAGGTAGCCGGTCAATTCGAACTCTTGCTATTGGTATCTATTCATAAAATCGGTTGTAAGTTATGTATTCGCTCTTCATTTATTATGAACACGAATAATTAATAGAAATTAAAACATTTTTGTACCAGTTTTTGTAATTAGGTAAAATAAGCTCTAGATGAACGAAAATGCTACATAAGCCCATTAGATGGAGATCGGCCGGCGCGGCCGCTCATGACTAATGAAAGCCGCACTGCTGTGAGTTTAGCTTTTTGAATAATTATCATTTAATAGGACTGGGGTGGTATATTATTTAAACAATTTAGCTAAAATATTTGTACACATCTAGACGCTATTGTGCCAATATGGAAATGAACCGGGATTCGAATTGACTGGCTACCTAACATGGCTACGTCTACGAACGAAATCATCAAAAGCTGTGATCGAGTTTTTGGGTCGTATGGGGCTTTAATAAATATTTGAAGGTATGTTTTGACACAAGTATAGTAGGAAAATATGTTAGGATTTTTTTTTATATTAAATTTATGAGACAACAACACAAGAATACAACTTTTTCTCTTTCTTCCTTTGAAGTTTTTTTCCATCTAGCATCTGGCCGTCATGTTTTCAAATGCTGACTACTCCCGTATAAGGGAATTTGGGCAGACTTATACATATGGACCAATGAGAGTTTCTGTTGCATTTCGCAATTGTATTACAAACAGATTCAATTGTGTCGTCACACAACGCAATACTATATCGGCCAAAGCGTTCTAATTCAAAGGTGAATTGCGATAATAGGTATAAATTACCTCTTTCCCGAGTGTAAAAATATGGTATGCCTTTGTAGAAGAAAATGGAAGATATAGTCCGAACACCAATCCATGGCATAAACCTATAATTTTGACCTTGAGATCAAAGGTCAAGGTCATAAAGAGGTCATGAATGTACATGACACATAGTCTCATGGTGATACACCCATGTCTTATGGTATGACTATGTCAAAACCCTATAATCAATTTTGACCTTGAGGTCAAAGTTCATGGTCATATAGAGGTCATGAAGGTAATCGACACATCGTCTCATGGTGATACACTCATGTGTCAAATATGGTATGCCTATGTCAAAGAACAAAGAAGTCATGGCCCTGACACGAATCCATTGTAAAAACCTTTAATTTTGACCTTGATGTCAAGGTCATATGGAGGTCATAAAGGTACATGACACATTGTCTCATGGTGATACACTCATGTGTCAAATATGGTATGCCTATGTCAAAGAACAAAGAAGTTATGGCCCGGACACGAATCCATTGTAAAAAACCTTTAATTTTGACCTTGAGGTCAAGGTCATATAGAGGTCATGAAGGTACTCAACACATCGTCTCATGGTGATCCACCTGTGTGCCAAATATGGTATGCCTAAGTCAAAGAACAAAGAAGTTATGGCCCGGACATGAATCTGCACAGACAGACAGACGGACAGAGTGATTCCTATATACCCCCCAGAACTTCGTTCGGGGGGTATAACAATTGGATCTTCCTGTCAATATGAACATCTGCAAATGATATTGAAGTACTGTACAAAATTTCAAGTCTATTGGATAAGTCATATAGGAGGAAAGCGTTCATAAGCTATTTTAACATCATTCATCCCTCTTAGATCCACTATAACTTTTAGGAAAATAATTGGATCCCCCTGTCCCAACAATATGCACATCTGCAAATGGCAACGAAGCATTAATTGTACAAAGTTTCAAATCTTTCAGATAAACCATATAGGAGAAGAGTTCATAAGCTATTTTACATCCTCCACCTACATTGTATGCTCGGTGCTTACGGCCATTGAGCAGGGAGGGATCTTTATCGTGCCACACCTGCTGTGACCTTGGTTTTTGTGGTCTCATCTGAAAGACCGCCCCATTTAGTCGCCTTTTACGACAAGCAAGGGGTACTGAGGACCTATTCTAAACCGGATCCCCACGGGATCACATCTACAAATGGCAATGAAACATTGTACAAAGTTTCAAATCTATCTGATAAGCCATATAGGAGAAGTGTTCACAAGCTATTTTATTACATCCTCCACACCTCTTAGTTCCACTATAACTTTTAGGAAAATAATTGGATCCTCCTATCCCACCAATACGCACATCTACAAATGGGAATGAAACATTGTACAAAGTTTCAAATCTATCTGATAAGCCATATAGGAGAAGAAGCGTTCACAAGATTTTGTGACAGACAGACGGACAGAAAGTACAAAAACAATATGTCTCCCCCTGAAAGAGGGGAGACAAAAATAAAATTTGTATTCACATATAGGTACTAAGTATTACAGCTTTAATTGGTAAACACTTAACCTAATGAGTACTCACTCATACAAATATTTGACATAGGCGGTGTTTTCCACCAGTACAAATGTGCTCCAGCTCTGGAGAAGCGTTTGCAGTGCTAGCTGAGCTTGGCGACAGAAGACAAAGTAGAACCTCCCACAGGAGTCTGGGATATGTAGATACTTAGACAGAGGGCGGTCATGTTCCAACACCATCCCTATCCGGTGGCTATGCATCCACTTCTGCCTGAAATACAATGTACATAGAATAAGCCCATGTCTAGAACTGAGCCAGTAACTAGGCTAATGAGAATGTGCACACTCCAATATAATGAATCTGCTTGTTTCCTTACCAAATCTTTGTGTCTAGATGAACAACAGGTTTCCAGAATGTCACAAACTGATTGAAAACAGCATCTCTGGAAAAATAAACATACATCATAAGAATCTTTATTCATTGAAAGCATATTTCAAAATATTGTTTCATTCTACTGACCACTGACGATGCTCATAAGAGAAGTACCCAATGTTATGTTGAAAGCTCATTTGTTATATTTATAAATTCTATTACAAATAAAGTTGTGAAGAGGAAAAAAACAAACTTGGTGTTGTGTTGAGAGTTGAGAGTAGGTGTGTTGGATTGAAGAGGTACATAAAATAGAGACAGGCCATTCTTTATACTGTCTGGTAACTTGTAGTTTACGGGAATGGAAGCAAAGCCCTGCAGATGGGTCAGCAACAGGTCACTTTGTCGAAGTCTGAAATACATATACATTAGTAACATTGTACCAGTTTGTGTTTTCTTGATTTTTCACATTACACATGTTTTTACATGTATATAAAAGTTCTCCAATATATAAAAGTTCTCCCAAGTTTGTGGGAAGTATTTTTTTAAAAATAGATCACCTGCAAAAAATGAAAACAATGAAATTCACTGATCATATTAAATCTAACTTCAATTGAATGAAAACTCATAGTCCAAATGAGTTTGGTGTGGCAAAACACAGAATAAAGCTAATTTCATATAAAATTAAATATATACATGTACTAAAAGGACTTGGAATTTAAGAATACACATTGATATTCAAAACACCTTTTTTGTGATGTAGATTGGTGATTTGAAGTGTCCTCCAAAGACTAAGAAGAAATATTTTGACAACCCCATCAAAACTGATGAAACAATGTGAAGTTAAAGAATTTTGTAAGATCTCTGGAAAATCCTGACAAAAACATATTGTTGAAGCAGTCAGATTTTATCATAGGACAGAATAATTTGAGTATGAAGATGGTTTGATTACAAGAGTCCATGATTTCATGCTTCCAGACTGTAGGTACCTTACAATATAAGAGTTAACTATGGTAAAACAAGACGTGCTTGTGAAAAACTAATGTTTGGTAGCAAAGTTGAAAATGGCCAAGGTTAATTTCTCAAAAGTAGGTCAAACCCCAAGGTCATGAGGTAAAAATTTTTGATACCTAAAGAAAGGTATTGTCAAAAGAAATGCACAGGTGAAATATGAAAGCTCTAAACCTATCCATTCAAAAGTCATAGCCAAGGTTAAGGTTTTCCAAAACCCAGAAATAACCCAGAGTAAAGATTTTTAAAAATTGCATAATTATTTCTGGTTTTGGTCCCATAAATCAATAAATCAAGGGGACAGAGCCATGAAATTTTCAATTTTGTCTGCCTTACCTCATTGATGTTGAAAATGTGCACATGTTGTAAACACATGACATACAATGCAAAACCACTGACAAAAATAGATCACAATATATCATAACGAAGGACAGAAAATCTGTAAAAACACTGACAAAAGTAGATCACAATATATCATAACGAAGGACAGAAAATCTGTAAAAACACTGACAAAAATAGATCACAATATATCATAACGAAGGACAGAAAATCTGTAAAACCACTGACAAAAATAGATCACAATATATCATAACAAAGGACAGAAAATCTGTAAAAACACTGCGGGGAAATTGACTTAGACAAGAAACCGTGTAAACAACCACAAGCACATTTAGAGTTGCATACATTTACATCTTCATAATTAATCACTTAAGTAAAATTTGGATACAAACTTTGTTAGTGCTATGAGGAATTTCTTTATGCTGTTGTTGCGGATAGAGCTCCATCTTGGCTGCTTCGAAGAACATTCATCAGAGAAGGCATCATGCAGGAAATCATAGCTGCCCTCCACAAACATCTCAACATGGGTCTGGTTTTGTCTGTCCAAAACAACAGAGAATATTAATACAACTTCACCATGGTATGTCAAAGCATAAGAATATTTCAGGAATTGATCAATAAAACAATAAAATTGGTGATGAAATATGTCCAGCATTAGCAAAACTATATACCATATAAGTGGAATTTTTAGCGAGACACAAATTTAGCGATTTTTTCATAAGAATGGGAACATATACTTAGTGAGAGCTAATTTTAGCGACTTTATAATTCCAGGAAAGATAACCATTACCGCAGATATGTAATAAATTGTTAGCAATATTCAATTTTAGCAATCTCATCACTCTCATAAATAATGCCAATAGAAAATTAAATCCTTGCTAAAAATTCTGCTTATACGGTACATGTATAACTGTATTCCTGCAAACAAATACATATAGTTTAGCAATCATCAGGGATGTACAGATTTTCTGATACAAAAACAAGAGGCCCAGAAGGCCTTTACTGTCAACTGAGTATCACACCTTACTTAATTTGTTTGCTAACTTTTCAGAGGAAGATTCTTACATCTTTTTAAGTCTTTTTTACAGATAATCTTTATAGCCTTTTCCCGAGACCTGAACTCCAAATCCAGGGAAAAGGCCAGCTTCAGTAGATGCCTCCCACCCACCATCACAATGCAGTCAGTCTATGAGCTAGATATTCATTTAGTTGTTTCCTGTTCACTTCATCAGAAGAATTACGGTTGAGTCACAACCTAGCATCAAAGTCCTTGACCCAAGGGGCATGAATGGTAGAGATTTCTCTCCTCATTATAAAAAAGTGCCAAGTTTGATTATTTCAAGTCCAAGAGTCAAGAAGATTACAAAGAAAAACATGCATTTTCAAAATCAGCTATAGAGCCCCTCCTTACCACCTTAATTACTACGATAAGAGGCCGTGAATTTCATAATTATCATACAGGCTTTTCTCCTCATTATTACTAGGTATTCCGTTTGGTTGTTTGATGTCCAGGAGTCAAGAAGATTTTTAAAGAAATAATACATTTCCACTATATGAGCCATGAAGTCCAACCCTAGTACCAGCTCCTCTGACCCAGGGTTCATGATTTTCACAATTATAGTAAAGGCCTCTCTTCTCGTTATTACTATGTACTCAGTTTGGTTGTGTGATGTCCAAGAGTTAAGATGATTTTTTTTTTTAAAAATGAGCCATAGAACCCTGTACTAGTACTAGTGTCCCTGACATGGGGAGCTATGCATTTCACTATTTTGGTTGAGGCATCCTAGCTCATCATGACTATACAAACAGTTTGTCTATGAAATGTCTTGAGTAAACGAGAAAATTCTTCAAAACTTGCCATCATTTTTTGAGGTTTTGGTCCTGACTACACACCCACAATTCTTGTTTCCCTTACCCCCGATCACAGTACATGCCAATTTTGATAATAATTGGCTCCATAGTATTTGAGAAGAAGTCAAAGATGTTCAGAGATTAACACACGATGCATTTCAAAAACATATCATAATAAGTCACTTGAGTATAATCAGGTGACCTTAAGAAAAGAAACAGGATTGGGATGTTTGCTAAGCTGGATTGTAAACATGGACCTACTACAAATTCTGTAGGTGTTCTACCGACTTCTCCAGCTAAATGTACACATCCTTTCTATGTATTTATCTACCTTGATGTATCCACCGGCCAGGCAGCTGTAACACAGTACTCAATCTTGACATAGTCTTTCCACAGCAATGCCAGCTCTACTTTGATCTGAGTTTCTCCTGATCAGATAAAATTAACTTCATCAGTCAATGAAATCATTTCAAAGAGTGCTGAATCATATTTATACACATATATATAGGTATGGTACGATATATATACATGTTACAGATATAACAAACTGAAAACTGAAGTGTCCGTGCTTCATGTTCAATCCAATTAAGTAACTCCTACTTATTAAAAAAAAACTGGCAATCAAATTTTCTTGTGTATTGTATTTACATATTTTCGTGCAATTATTTTCTCAGCATCATAGTAGACATGATAGACATTAGTAAAATAAAGGGTGTGATTTTTGATAATTCATCAGAGGATATCGAATTGTTCTAGTGGAAAAAGTACAGTAAACATGGAAACTTATGCATGTGGAAGATATACCAATAAATGTGAAACATCCTGACACTGCTGGAAAAATCTCTCTTTTTGGATTCATGTAATCAATGACACATACCAATACATAGAATTCCATGTTTACAAGACTTATAACCCTAAGGAATTTCTTTTAGACTCTTCAATCCCCGAATAATGATTGGTTAAAAAAAATCTCCAATCCACCCACGTACTTTGGTACATGTACATTACTTCCATGTTTTTACTAAAAACATTCTCATTATAAAGGTTTTCACATTTACATACTTGATTATTTTAAAACCAAACAGAAAAGAACTATTAATACTTTCAATACCTCTCGAGAAGATGATGTTCCTTAAAGTGAATCCCTCTCTAAGTCGTACAGACAACACACTAGATAGAGAGGTGTTCAACTTAACATCCATCTGCTTTTTCCGCTCAGTGGGAATCAGGTCAGGACGGTCTTTCAAAGGATGTGCGTACACACTGCAAATAGACACGATCACTGTAAAGCTGCATTCTTATGCAGATATAAACAAAATTTGTCTTTATTGGATGCTTCTCTATTCAAATTTGATGAAGAGAGGATACCTGTATTGCGTGATTTGATATTTGCTTTATCCAATGAGTCGAAATGGTGTATCTATTCGCGAGGCTTGATAAATGATGATGAAAAAATATTTCAAAATTCATTTAATGTATCCTGTCAATAAACAGGAAAGCAAACTAGGGAATATTGAAGCGGGGATGATCTCAGAAGTTGTTTAGACCAGAAGTGCTATATACTGTGGAATCATCATTGTTCGTGGGGGATTGATGTTCATGGATTTCGTGGGTCATTCTTACCCACGAATTTACGTGTCCTTGAACATTTTTTAAAAACCAAGTAGAGTTATCTCTCCTAGTGACATCGTATCGCTTACCCAAGAAATTATGTCCCCATGAACCAGCAAAATTTTGCTTACCCACAAAATATTAATAGTGTTCTAAATGAATATACAATGTGCTCCTAATTCATAATGGATAATCACCTGAGTATCATAACTCAGGGAAACCACCCCACATATCCCCATCTCTGTTAAGTATGCCCCAGGTAGTCTGTTAGTAAAGAATAATTTGAAGGATGTAATGCATTTTTAGTAAGTGAGCCATATAGTCCCACCCCAGGACCTGAACCCCCTATCCCCGAATTACACAGGTTTGGAAAAGGCCTCCAAATTCATTATAATTTTGCATCCAGTTTATGTGATATACGGTATAGACAGATAATACTGGACAATGCATCCCTATCCTTTGCTGGCGAATACAAAAAACACTTTTCAGTCTGAGAGATGGATCATTATGAGCTCCAAAGAACCAAGTTTTTACAATGGAATAGAGATTCTTACTTTATATAAGAACAAATACTGTTGTGTCCAGGCAAAAAATGTAACGGCTCTCGAGAAGATTTCTGGAAACTCCATATCAGCAGTTTCTTGTGGTAATCTTCATTCTACAATAAAAACTTTTGATTAAATCATACATCATAAAAATATGAAGTTCTAGGAGAGATACTGAGTTTCATTTAAATTCAAACTTGAGAAAAAGCAAAAAAAAAAAAAGATGCCCTTTCTGCAAAGTGTGACTCTCATAAAACAGATTACTATAATATAAAGGTTATTTTTCTAAATTTCCTCTATTACACAGGCAACATAGAGAAAAAAGTGATTGCAAGTAAATGAAAATAATTCTTACATCATCATGAGGATCTCCAATAAATGTCCCAAAAGTGGCTGAGGCGATAAACTGAAGGAGTTCCATATGAGGCACCAATCCAAACGAGCAGCGAGCACACTGAGTTTGTCCGATTCTCAAAAATGAGCATGCAATGGTGCTACTTCTGAGCTGGGCCAACAGAGAATCAAATAAATTCAAATCTGTCACCCCCAACATTCCATCAGTTACCACGACGATCCCTACAAAATGCTACATATTAGAGAAAGCAAATGCAATACAAGGTGGAGCATCCCCTACCACCTTGGCAAGATTCAACATTTTTAAAAATATTCCCTCTGTTATGCTGAATTCTGAACCTTAAACAGAATGTGTTTGCAAAACACTGATGCCCATCGTATGACAGTAAAGTTGATCATGGCCAAGGTTAAATTTATTTTTTTTTAAATATGTCAAACTCCAAGGTCAAGGTCCAAGATCAAAGTCTTTGTTACCCAAAGAAAGGTCTTGTCATAAAGAATACACATGTAAATCAGACAATCAGACAAACAGACAGATATAAAATTATATGGCCCCAAAATCTCCCATTACTGGGATATAAAAAAAATTCAATCCATTGATTTTAAGTTGTATAAATAGTGGAATATGAAAGCTCTATCACTTACCATTTTTTAAAAGTAATATTGACATGCTTTGAGTCTTTTAAAAGTAGGTCAAACTCTAAGGTCAAGGTGTCAAAAATTTTACTATTTAAAGAAAAGTTTCATCACATGGAATACACAAGTGAAATATGAAAGTCCTATCACTAATCATTCAAAAGATATGACCTAGGTTAAAGACAAACTTCAAAGTCATGGGGTCAAAAATTTTGCTACTTTTAAAAAGAAAGGTCTTGTCACAAGGAACACATATATGTGAAATACGAAAGCCCTAGCACTAACCATTCAACAAGAGGCCCATGGTACACATCGCTCACCTGAGTCACCTTGGCCCATATCTGAAGACTTTCCATATATATTTGCATGTAAAACCTTAGTCCCTATTGTGGCCCCAACACTGGAGGCCATAATTTTTACAAACTTGAATCTGCACTATGTCAGAAAGCTTTCAAGTAATTCTCAGCTCTTCTGGCTCATTGGTTCTTGAGAAGAAGATTTTTAAAGATTTTCCCTATATATTTCTATGTAAAACTTTGATCCCCTATTGTGGCCCCATCCTACCTCCAGGGGCCACGATTTGAATAAACTTGAATCTGCACTATGTCAGGAAGCTTTCATGTAAATGTCAGCTCCTCTGGCCTGGTGATTCTTAAAGACCGAGAAAATAAGCACCGCCTTCAAATTTACCTGGTCTGTGAACCCATGTCAATCAGGAGAAATTAAGCTTCAGATTGAATGCTAGAAATTGATGGACATTTAGTTACTAGTCTTTGTGTATAGTTTACCTATCTTATCTGGCAATTGAGGCATCCATGCAATCTTTTGATGCTTACCGCATAAACCTGCTCGATAGGGAAACCGGTTTTGGCTTTTTCATGTTGAGATAGTCACATAACAATAGTAGTAAATTTTGTATACAATTATATAAACTAGAACTGCCCTAATGGGACTAATACCCCCCGTGGGGCATATAAGATGATGGGAAATATTTAATGCAAGCACATTGGATATTTTCACATTATCTACAGGGCAATCAATGTGAATGCAGAAGTGTATATTCTACAGTACAGCAGTACATGAAATATTAAAAATATGCTTAATATAAACAATGAATACTATTTGGCACATTTTAGGCTGTATGATTGCAAATCCCTGGTCAACTCTTCTAGTCTTTAGTTTATATTCACTTTGTTAAAGATCATTATGTTATGGCAACTTTACTTTGTCATTGATTTTGTCAGTAAATAAATGACATTAGCTCAAGTATTGGTATTATTGTAATCTTTTCCACTGGTATAACAACTCTAAGTAGCTGCATTAAAGGCAGTTTACTATGAATCCCATTGCCAGGGATAGTTGAGATTATAAATACTATCTGACAAATAAGTATTCAACACACGAGCCACTTTATGTTTTACCGAGAAGTCACAAGATTGCAGATACAGTATGTGGATGCCAAACCCAAAAATGTCCGTAACTTCCATAACTGTTAAAATATTTCAATGAAAATAGAAGATGCACAACTACATTATATATATAAGATGAGAATAAAGTTTGAATCAAATCTGTTCAACGGTATTAGAATTAAACTCTGGACAAAGTGTGCAACCCCCAAAATGAAAAGAAAATGTGCGTAACTTCTATAACTGTTAAAATATTTCAATGAAAATAGGAGATGCACAACTATATAATATATAGAAGATGTGCATAAAGTTTGAATGAAATATGTCCAGCGGTATTAGAAATAAACTTCAGACAAATTGCGTCTACGGACAAACGGACGGACAGATGGACGGACAGAGTGATTCCAGTATACCCCCCCCCCCCCAAACTTCGTTTGCGGGGGTTATAATTATAATAGAATATAGTAGGTTATGCATGCTTAGGAATGGGTACGATTGATAATAATTATTATGGATTGTTGAATATAATTTACACGGATATCGATTTCATGCTAAACAGATTAATTATGAGTAAATACATTGTACATTAATGAAATCTTGTTTACACTCCGTTGAAAATTTATAAGCGTAATTTTCCCATCGAAACATGGCGACAAAAGTTCAACTCATCGGAAGAGAACTTAGCCGCTATAAGGCTCTTTCTTGCGTACAATGGTTGGAATTGAGATCCAGAGGAAGAACAAATTCTTCCTCTAGAGCAGTTATTGAAGGAACTGTCGGAAAATATGAATGTCCTGTTTTTGTAGGCCATGCGTTATGGACAAGTCACACAGACAACTTTGGTAGGCAGAGAATTCTGGTGTGCAGTCCAGAAAAACTAATTTAAACAGAATAAAACTTTCTAAAGTGTTTTTGAATATATAGTCTTCATGGGGCGTGGGACGATGATCGGTACATCAGCTGTACATAGCTAGAAAATCTACTGCAGTATGCAGGAACTCCCGTCGGAAACTGTATGTTTGGCAGTCAAACATGGTCGGATACTGAGTATCCGATGAACGAAGGTAGTCAAATGGATACAAGAAAACTTTGAATAAAGAATATTCTGCCTAAGTTTTTAATGGCTAACATTCTCATTTATATAAAATAAATTTATCAAGCTTTAATTCCTATGTTTGTTTCATTAGATTTAATCATCAACGTTTCAATTAACCTGCACAAGAAAAATGACTACCATGGATTTTTCAATCTTACAAAAACGTACAGGTAATGCAGGTAACCAGTGATTTTTTTGGTATTTCAAACTACCACCCCTCCTTTTGAATTGGAAAAAATTAGTGATATTTTCCTCAAATTGGGAAAAATCATTCATAGTAAATTAAAATGGTAAAGATGCATAAGATAATCAAGTAACAATAGTTTTGTTTGAGGTTTATTTCAGATCTGATTTAAAATCATAAAATAAATCATTATTTAACATTAAATATGTATTGGAAGTCACACCTTGTATAAATATTATTTACTTTTTCTAAGAAATACTTATTGTCTAATTTCATAAAGAAAATAATAAATTATTAATTCACCAGCATTTGTATCCATAATCTTGTAAATATCATATTAATAATCAAGTTTCCAGAATGTTTCTCCTGTTTGTATTTTTCGGATTTTAGTAAGACCCTATACTGTTGGCCACTTCCTGTTATTAGTCTGACCCTACATATAATATGGCGGTCAAACTGAAAGTGTCAACAACATGGCTTGATGTGTATCTGCAAACTATATACTCCACTGCATATCTGTTTATATGGATGCCTCTATTGTTTTATATATTCTTTACAAAACCTTTTGCATGTGCAGAGGTCTGGAGAATAAAACTGAAGAAAAAAACGTATTTACTCTTTGTCAGCAATATACGGTAACCTTTTTAAAAAAAAAAATAACCTAATTCCCCTAGACTTGAAATTGGGAAAAACATATATATATATAATTGGGAAAAAATAGCTAATTTTTGTGAGGGAAAACAGCCGAATATCGGTGGCATTTTGGCCCCAAAAAAATCACTGGTAACGCAGATAAAATTCTGTGTATTTGGGACGGTATATACAAGCTAGCACAGTTTCCTCGGGCTCGGGGCTTCACACCTGCCTTAAATTAGCTCTGCCCCGCACTTATCTTACCTTAGGAAAACCAACCGGTTGAAAACCTCGGCCTTTAAAAAGAAGATTTTTAAATAACCCTACCCTAATTTTGCAATTTTGTGATTATCTCCCTTTTGAAGGGGGCATGACCCTTCATTTGAACAAACTTGAAAGCCCTTAACCAAAGGATGCGTTGAGCCAAATTTGGTTGAAATTGACACAGAGGTTCTGGAGAAGATGAAAATGTGAAAAGTTTACAACAACGACACCGACGACAAACAATGGACAAATTTTGATCAGAAAAGCTCACTTGTGCCTTCAGCTCAGGTGAGCTAAAAATTATGACCAAGGTCAAACCCCAAGTCAAAAATTTTGCTATCTATAGAAAGGTCTTGTCAGAAGGAATATATGAAACATGAAAGCTCTATCACTTTTAAAAGGTTAAGGTTTGTTAAAGACAAACAGACAGAAGACCGAACACTACATGCCCCAGAATCTCTGATTATGAGGGAATAAAAGCAAGTTCATTAACCACTTATTGTTTAGGATCTAGTAGCTAGAGCCTTTGAGAAAATGAATGCTTTAAATACAAGTATGTGTATTCATTTATTACTGTAGAAATACTGCAATAGTTTGTTGTAATCGTGTTTTAGCAATGTCTTGGCCTGTCACGTACCTGCACTGGAATTCTCCGGCAGTAACTGCAAAGCGAAGTAGCCCTGTCGGAGGAGGTTGATGATGCCCGCCTCAGGGTTTATAGCTGATTCCGCCGACTTATTCCTTGTCCGTGGTTTCTGGTCACCTTGTGAATTCTCTACATTAGCTGAACTGTCACTCAGACTTGTCTGTTTGTAGAAAAATACTGTCACTCTTGAATACTTTAAAGTTCAAGAACTATATGCAGCGATGTGCAATCAAAATAATTTACTAGCCCAGGAGCTAGTGGCAGCAACTTTGTTTACTCACTAACCATAGACTACTGACAGCAACATAGTAAAAAAGCCTAAAGATGGAGTTGATACATGCAAGTAACATAGTGAATTGATTCACCTCAATTATAATTATATGGCATTTCATACTTTCTTCAAGGAATGTTAACAACCTTCAAGTTCAAGAAAGCTGTAAATCCTTAGATTTCACAATACAGTACAGTCCACTCTACTTATATTGAAGTTGGTTATATTGAACTATCTGTTATATTGAATTATCTGTTATATTGAAGCTAAAATAAATCCCCCAGTAACAATATTTGTGTAGTTCAGCATTGGTTATATTGAACTTTGCATATAATGAACAATTCAGGTTGGTCCCCTGAATTTCACCATATCTGGAGTAGACTGTATATGGATAACTTTACAGTACTTGCAATGTGCAAGACAAGACTTAATTTTTTCTTCATCAAAGCACAACAGTCATGTGGTGGTGTAAACTGTATCAGTCCAGCAAACATTTTCTTCTTGTAATTGTTACGTGAAAAGAAAGGTAAAGATAACGAACATCGATCAATCTCATATATCCTAAAAAGAGGCCATGGGCCACATCACTCACCTGAGCCACCTTAGCCTTGCCATTGTTCAAGGTCAAACACCAAAGTATAACAAGGTCTTGTCATAAAGAATCTATACACAAAATATGAAAGCCCTACCTAAAATAGTTCCGGATACCTTATAGGTTTTATTTCTTAAAAGTAGGTCAAACTACGAGTTAAGGGTCAAAAGGACATGATATGAAATGAAAGGTCTTGACATAAAAAATTTATATACAAGATATGAAAGATCTACTTTAAATAGTTCAGGACATATTCAATAGGTCAGATTTTATTAAAAGTAGGTCCAATTTCCAGGTCAAGGTCACAAGATCACAAACCATTGGATCACATGAAAGGTCTTGTCATAAAGAACGTATATACAAAATATTAAAGCCCTAGCTTAAATAGTTCAAAAGATATTTTTAGAGATTTTTCCTATATGTATCAGCATATAAAATTTTGATCCCCTATTGTGGCCCAACCTACCCCCGGGGACCATGATTTGAACAAACTTAAATCTACTCTATGTCAGGAAGCTTTCATATAAATTTCAACTTTCCTGACCCAATGGTTCTTGAGAAGATTTTCAAAAATTTTCCCTATACATTTGCATGTAAAACTTTGATCCCTTATTGTAACCCACCCTACCCCCGGGGGCCATGATTTTACCAAACTTGAATCTGCACTATGTCAGAAAGCTTTCGTGTAAATTTTAACTTTTCTAGCCCTTGAGTCTGGTTCTTGAGAAGAAGATTTTTAAATGACGCAACGCCACCCTATTTTTGCCTTTTCTTTATTATCTCCCCTTTGAAGGGGGCTTGGCCCTTCATTTGAACAAACTTGAAATCCCTTCACCCAAGTATGCTATGTGACAAGTTTGGTTGAAATTGGCCCAGCAGTTCTGGAGAAGAGGTCAAAAATGCAAAAAGTTTACAGACAGACGCCGGACAAAAAAACCACTTGTTCAGAAAAGTTTTCAGAATACAAAATTGAGGGCAGAGAAAACATGGATCACCAGAACAGGAACCAGTTTGTCACTGCAATGCACATGCATATGTACGTTAAAATGGATTGAAGATCCTGATTTGCAATAAAATCAACTTGTACGTAAAGTCGATCGACGTACTATTGACACTTGGACAACAAATGATGCTTTTACTTTCATTTTAGAATTTAGTAGCCCAAAGGGCTGTTGCAGCATTGATTTTTTGCTCGCCCAACCTCTACAATCGTTAGCCCCGAGCGTCACTAAATGCACACCACTGTATATGTATGATGTCTATTAAACAATGTTTGATTCTTAGATATATGCGAGGAATTTATCATTGCGTTATTTAGCAAGATGCACCACTCAGGAAATAAAATTACTCGTTTTTATTTTGATATTGCTGAAATACAACTAAAACTCTTGATCAACATTCTACTCGCAAATTCATGGTCTCGTGATTTGATGTCTACAAGTCATTGCGTGATATTAAGTACTCACATAAAATAATGAATCTTAAGTACATAATGATTTTTTAAAAAAAGAGATCAGATCCAATATATGACACAGTCATGTTATTTTATTGATAGGTGTATTAGAAAATCCTCGAATTAAGGGTATTTGTCATTTCCACCACACCAGACTTAGTATATAAAAGTATTGGGTATCAAATATTGGCACAAGGCATTGTTTTTGGACAATATGTGAAGTTGGAGTTTACATGCTGTCTGCATTGCAACAAAGCTAAACTAAATAACAAATCTAAATAGTAAAGGGCACTCTGGAACATGCTATCAAGCTCTTTGGTTCTTTGTTTTTTCAAATCCATAAACCACAGAGTTGTCTGTGGTCAGAGGCTGGTCTTCTACATAACTACAACTGTTTATGCCTTGGCTCCAAAACATGCAATGAAGCCAACAACAAAACCTCTTTAAGATCAGTTGACAGATCTTACCAAGTCTGGAGTTGGTTGGTTGATGTCGTAGTATAAACTCTGTTCAAACACCTGAAGGCCCATCCTGACAGTTTCTAATACACTGTTAACGTTAGTGTCTGTCACCTTCATGCCCTGCACTAACACCTGTCAATACAAACACTAACACCTGTCAATACAAACACTAACACCTGTCAATACAAACACTAACACCTGTCAATACAAACTTCTACTACAATGTATTGTCAAGACACAAACGGTAAATACATGTACATAACTTAAGGTAGCTCATTACATCAAAACTTATACATTTTATGACACTACATCAAAAGATGGCGATTGAAATGTTTTGTGAAATTACTTCTATTGATCGTTTTGCTTGCATATCTGCATAGCTCAGTGGATAGGGCATCTGATTACTGACCTGCAGATCCAGAGTTCAAATCCGCCAGTATTGAATTTTTTTTTTGAAAATCATATTTTCCCCCCAAAATTGCATATGTTTTGCCTTTTTGACATATGTACTTTTTACCTATCATCATATCTTTCATGATTAAATAATTTCGTGCTGATTTGATAAACTCTTTCAAGGTGTAGTAAGCCACCTTAAAAAATCAACTTTGTAAAACTCAAATATCTTTAATTTACATGATTTAGATACAATGTAATGTACATGTATTGTGAACTATAAAAAAGAAAGAATTTTTTTTACAACAAACATATCAACTTCTATATTCCATATTCCCTAGTCATTACATATAAAACAAAACAAAGATATCAATCTTAATATCGCTTTAATGCAATGAGGTCCTTCAAAATACTGTTAGTGTATCGTAATACACTTTTTTGAATACCAGCTAAGTGGTCTACAATCGTTTTCAAATATTTAGACCAATATTCTATAATTTTTAAATGTCATAATTGTTTGTTTCTTTTACTATTTCAAAGGATTTAATACTTTGCACTTGTAAATATATAAAAATCCTGTCTCACTCTCAAAATAAATTCTACATCCAACAACAAAAACTTGAATATCCTCTATATATCACACTTACAAATTTCAAAGTAAAAAAAACATGAATGTCAGTTTTGGAGGCCAAATAGAGCCTTTATCGTACAAAGTCCTTCCGATAAACTTTCTAATACTTCAAATAAATTCCTTCACAGTAAATCCAGAAATCAAAACACCACAATATATCATAGTGTAACAAAACTTTGGGGGGGGGGGGGGGGGGGGGGGGGGGGCAAATGCCTACCTGGTTTGTGGTACAAGCCACCATAGGAGTGTGAGCTATGACGGTAATAAACAGCTCCGATTCAAACAACAATTTCGTTCCTGGCAATGGAAACTGTCAATATAAAAACAAAAGCTTTATGACGTTTTTCTTCTTTCAACATAAAAATATATGCTCTATGATTAAATTTACTAAATTCACATGTATTTACCTTGGTAATTCTCATTTAAGATTTTATCTACTGTATAACAGGAAATTAATTCGCGGAGTTAATTTTCGCTATATCCGCTGAAACAAAATTTCTGCGAATTTAACATTCAGTGAATTAATCTTTCATATTGATACGAAATCGGGTTCAGAATATTAAGATTTGTTTTTCCGCAAATTAAACTGACGGCAATTTGTTGCTAAATGAAAAAAATCAAAATTTTTTCCCGACCGTGATGTTAACCTGCTATACAGTATCAAAATTATTATTAAATTTATGTCATTTTGTTTATTTCATTATTTTCAAATCTAATGCTAGTCTTTCATTCATTTTTTTGCGAGTTTAATCAATTGCTTACTGGTTCGACCAATCCACACAAACATTTTTTCAAGCTATCAAAAATCTTGTCTGCAAACACCTCTCCAGTTTTCAAGTCCTGAAATAGTTTCAAGTCATAAAAAATGCAGCAAATGAAAAACTTAAAACTGTAAAAATAATTCCATGCACCCAATACGGAATATCAGAACCATTATTTCATCTCCGATTCCGTCCCAGTTTTAATATTTAGTATGTCCAACGAGATCATGTTTTCTGCGTTAACTTGGGCAACTTTTCAGTAAACAAGCACATGTTACTTACTTACTATCAGATATAGTGAGTTCAGGCACATTTTAGCGTTGTTGTTTTAAAGTTAAAGGGTGGGGAACAAACGGAGAGAAAAAAGGTGCCATTATATGAAAAATCTTACTTAGCAAGAAAAGCAGTTTTGCCCCAAACCCGGGAATGGGGGGGCTTTGGGGGTTATCTTCAGTATATGTACGAGTTCAATACATCGATTAAACATTAAATTATTATATTTCCACTATCATTTACTGCTACTATATCAAGTGACAGTTAATAAATCAATCTTTGCATGTGTTATTTGTGATTATTAATAATGATTTAATGGTCGCAAACTGATATCTACCAGCAATGCGTAAGCAGCTTGCAATTTATGGAATTTGCTTGATGTTTTACATCTTATTTTGTTGAGTTTTACATTTTTGTTGAATATGAAACATGATACGAAATGTTTACAGTCTAGTAAGATGTCACAGTGGAAAGCTTTCCCTCTTGTTAATGCTCGTTTAATAGCCTCAAACATCAGTGCATTAGCCAATCAAAATGCAGATAACAAAACAGTTACATTAGAATTACTTAATGCAGAGAGTCAATATCTGCCTTTGGTTAGAGTAATTTACTTTGCATACTTGCGATGTCTCATTAGAAATATTGTAAAATGAAAGTCAGACATACTACAGAAAGTGCTGAAGGACTGAAGTCTAACACAAAAACAAGTCTGTATCTCTTGGCAATGAAATGGACAACAGTTGATGGCACTAGACGGAAACAGGTGCTCCCAGTCTGTGATGGTGGGGAGTCGTCACTCCTGAAGGACACCACTGCCTCTTCTTCCAATGTAACCCCCACCACAGTCAGCTCCTTGGTAGTCTCCTCCTGTTAACACAAACTGCTATTAGAGCTAATGTTCAGTGAACTACCCACAAACCTAATTTCTTTGCTATATGTTTTAGATATTTTCCCTGTAGACATAGATATATTTAAACAGGTTGGGAATACTTCCCCTCTAGTGAGATCTTCTCGCTAAAATGCGATTATCCCTCTTTAGCGAGAAAGTAAACACCATAAACAGGTGTTTTGGTGTCTTTATTGAAAATAATGGTAAATCCGTGCAATGCTGAATAAGTGCGACACACACTCAACATGACGCGAATTATCTATATAAAATTGACAACACAGTCAAGAAATTTCATATCAACATTGAGCACTGCGTATAAGAGAAGGAGTCAGAAATCCAATGCACATCGTGTTTTTGTTTTGATTTATATATTTGCAGAAGTATCAATCATTATAGCACATTTTCTTCTTTTCGCATGAAACATAAAGAGATGTACTCCATAGGTGATTTTCTCGGTTGTGTGGGATATATTTACTCTCACTAGAGAGGGACAATCGCGTTTTCACGAGAATACCTTGCAGTAGGGGATTATAGTGTTCCCAACCTGTTATAGAAACTTTTGAACATTTTTTTTTTTATACTTTTAATTAGTATTTTGTGTAAATACTCAGATATGTAATTCTATATTCAGTAACGTTTCAGTTTCGATAACAATGACGCTTGACACACAAAATAACACTGACCAAACATGATTTTGGAGAAAATTCCAATACTGAGTTGATGTGTTGAAAAAACCATGACGCTCTAATGTTTCTTGATATTCTATAATCTTTCTTCATCAAAAGATAGACGTCTTTCGCTGGCAGCAACTACAACAGAACAAATCCCATTCTTATTTACCCCCAAAATCAGCTGCTTTTCTTTATCATTATTTTCATAATAACAGAGGAAATTCGCTTTCCAGTACAATAACTTACTCTCTCCTCATTGCCATCACTCTCGCTGTCCGATTCTCTCATTCTTGATCAACTATCCAAATTATCTTCTTCAACTATGCATCTATAGAGTCTGCATCAAGTTTCATTATTCGCACGCTGCAGTACTCGGCCTACCACTCAGTCACATCGTGTTTACAACATAACATAAATATAGGTCAATAGTCTCGTGTCAGCGGCTCGAACTTTACTTCGCGGGGAATATGATTCAACCACAGGTACCACTGAGTCGCACTCTGGTTCACCCTCGCTAAATAACGAAATTGTAATATTTATTTCTTTTCATTTTAATTTTTTTTAGGGGGGGGGGGTTTAGTCGTCAAGCTTAATACTGCTTCTCATACGAGGACAAGTGGCAGATTTAGAAACATACCCCATCTTCTGAAATGCACACATGTATATCAAATAAATAAAAACCTGCTCACCATTAGATATATTTCTCTCGCTTGGGGTAAACACCGTCGCGTCTGCATCTGTTATAGATTAGAAAATTTGGGTGAATTCCCACTTTTGAAAGATGCCTATCTCTATGTAGTAAAGTTACACCATAATCATAAAGCATCTTGATATTCCTCAGTTGTTTCAAAACTTTTTAATATTCTATTTATGAAAATATTGTGTCACTGGGCAAGAGAAATTTCCACTTTACCCAGAGAGAATCTGATTACAATGAGATCCTCTGATCCGCTCAAGTAGATCGCAACACAACGATCTACATATGGGCGGATCAAATTTAATGATGTCATTTTAATCAGATTGACCCAAAGACATGATATGTAAGATACATGTCTCAATCTGTTCCCCTTAAAATGCTGCCAACCAAAATTTGTATGTGAAGAATATCATAGATGTAGAGGGACAATTTGCAGATTCAGAATGAATGTCATCACACAACTTAATTATTGACAATGTTCAGTGAACGAATTCATCTGCAAAAAATGTACAGGGTATTTCGTTGAAGATGAGCTTCACTTCCTTATTCAATATTGCCTATACCAAACGAAGAGGGAAATTACCAAAGCCTGTAATTAACATAAACTCAAATAATTGAAGCTATAATTATTATTTTTTTAAAAAGATATTATCCATTCATTTGATGCGCACAACAATTCAACTATAGATCCCTTCAAATTATTTTTAATGATATCCCCAATTCTGAATTATTGTGCGCATTAATTGAATTGGTGATAGCATTAATCATTCTGCGGGCTATGATATTGAGTTTTTCACCGTGGCCAAACGTCATTTGGATACAACCATTCCTACGCAGGATTTAACGCGGAGTGCAACCAACCCTTACGGCAATTAACTGTGGAGAGTGAATATGTCCGTGAGGAGGGAATAGAAAATGGCCCATAGTCTTCTTTATGCAGATAATTCTTAAGAATTTTATAGTCTATCAGGTGACGCAATAAATTCTGGTTTGAGAAATATAGCATTCGGTCAGATCCCCTACCACTTGCTCAAACACTTCGATCAACAAAGTTAGAACATTTCGTGTGAATTGGTCTCTTGTCGTTCGTTTTCTTCATATTTTCAGATTTTGGTGACAGTGGCGGATTAAGGGGGGGGGGGGCGCCCCTCACCCTTAAAATTTTCAAATTTAAGGTAAATCGTTGTCTCTTGTTTAGAAAAATGTAAATGATAAAAGAAGCAATAATTTCTTCCACTCTCGGAGAAATAAATGACAAAATCTTTTTATTAATTTCACCTTTTGGGGGGGGGGGGGGGGGGGGGCTCAAGGCGGCCCCTATAGACCCCCTGCCTCATAAAGTGCCTCCCCCCCCCCCCCCCCCCCATCGCAATTCCTGGATTCACCCCTGGTGGGATAATATTTCAACATTGGAAATGATCCCAAATATACACTTTGCAACCCATATCTCGGTCAGGTAGTATAATGTAGGGGTCATATACTATATGTCCCAAATATGCAAAAGATTTTCTGTACACTCCATATTTCGGTCAAGAGGTGGGGTCGTGTTTCTACATTGAAAAAATGACCCCAACTATATAAAATGTTTCTGTGCAGTCCATATCTTAGTCAGGTAGAAGGGGGGGGGGGTATATTTCAACATTGAAACGCAAACTAACAACTCAACTTTATGAAAATTGGAATTACTTCAGCTTCTCCCATCGTCAACTTCCTATATTTATGTAGCAATATGTCCATTATCACCTCCATATGATACTTATGTCTCACAACTGATTCGATACACATGAGCTTGTTCTGCATATGACCAGTTTTTAAATCGAGGCAAGCTACTGACAAACAAATTGATGTTACAGGGATTTCAACAGTCTCATTTAAACTTAAAGTCAGTATTTCGCAAATTTTATGGTCTTTATAATGATCTAATATTATACCCCACGCAACGAAGTTGCAGAGGGTATACTGTTTTTGACCCGTCCGTCACTCGGTGAGTCCCCTTCTTGTCAGTGCAACTCCTCTGAGGCCGCTCAACAAAATTTCGTGAAACTTTGTAGTTAATAAGGACAGATTGTGTAAATGTGCATATTCCAAGAAAATTCCGATTCAATAATTTTTGTGGGAGTTATGCCCCTTTTGAACTTAGAATCTCAAGCCTGTCTGTCTTGTTCTTGTCAGTGCAACTCCTCAGAGACCGCTCAACAGAATTTCGTGAAACTTTGTAGTTAATAAGGACACACACACTGTATAGGTAAAATTCTGATTCAATAATTTTTGTGGGATTTATACCCCTTTTGAACTTAGAATTTCGAGCACCTCTGTCCTGTTCTTGTTAGCGCAACTCCTCTAAGACCACTCAACAGAATTTCGTGAAACTCTGTTACTAAGCTAACAAGGACACACTGTGTAGATGTGCATATTCCCAGAAAATGTTGATTCAATAATTTTTGTGGGAGTTATGCACCTATTGAACTTAAAATTTTGAGCCCATCTGTCCTGTTCTTGCAGTAATGCAAAGCGTTACCATTCATTATGCAAGGCATTGTCAAGCAATGTTGGGGCATGGGGTATGTGAGCTTGCTCACCTTTGCCTTCTTTCATTTGCCAATACAACCTGTCATTTGGGTCAAATGCTATCTGACACGTTTCATACCAATTGTTAGGCTGTTCTTTACACACTGATTTTGACTATTGATTACTCCTGTTTACCTGATAAAGATATAGGAATCATGGCGGGTGTGACTGGTCGATAGGGAATGTTTTCTCCTCCTAGGCATCTGATCCCACCTTTGGTATATTCAGGGGTCCATGTTTGCCCTACTATTTTGAATTCCTTGTTGGAGTTGTGAGATTGACCACTGTTTGCTATCTTCACCTTTTCACTTATATAAATGAAAATGTCTACCAAGTGCACTATGGTCCTTTCATTCAAAATAGAATACTTTAGCCTTTAAATCAAGTGAAATACATAAAACATACATACATACTGCACATCAATATAAATATGGGTTACCCCCAACTAAATGACCCCTTTGTGCAAATATCCGAACCCAGGAAAAACATTAAAATAAGTTGAAGCACTTATTAGTTATTCATCATAAAATACATAATTTATATATAGTCAAAAAATAAAATCCAATACTCAAAACTTTTTTATCTATAGCGCTTTCGCCCTGCGGGCTTGTCAGTAGATTTTTAAACAATGTAAACAAGTTCCATTATGACGTCATCCTCGTGACGCTATGTGGGCAACGTTAAACATAATACAGTCATGATTGTGACGTCAGAACATTATACAATGTTAATGTTAGGCACTTTTAAAAATACAGACATACTTAAAACAGTTTAGTCTATAAGTTTTAAACGCCTCTGAATTCCTGTACATTAAAGGAGACATTCTATGTAAAATGTACATGTTAAATAACATGTAGTAAAAATATTAACAGTTTAGTTTCGGCTTAAACAGTTTTCCTTGGCTTTGCGTAATTGTTCATTTTCCTCTTTTTCTTTGTAAAATGGGAAAATATAAAAACTGCCTTCCCCGCACGAATCAAAATGTCCGCTACACGGTGTGTTTCTTATTGTAGGATCTCTGATCTGTTGTTTATGTACACGAACACGGTCAGCCAATTTGGTTCCTGTTTGACCTACATAGTTTTCTCCACATGTAGGGCACGTCATACAATAAAGTAGATTTTTAGATTTACACGTCATAGTTGAATTTACATTGAAGTTCATTCCGTTTTTGAATGTTATGGAGTGGCCGGTTTGTATAAATTGACAAGTACCGAATCGTGGATCCTCGCAATTGAAGATTGCTGGTTTTTCGGGGTTTGATGTAAATTTGGCTTTAGTGAGAATTTTTTTCAAATTTGGTGGTTGACGTCTGCTGTGGAGTATATCTGTGGGCTGAACGAGGTCATTTAATGTTTCTGATTGTTGAAGAATAGGGAATAACTGCTTGGCTGTTTTGAATATGTTGTGATTTCTCGGGTTGTGTGCAAGAACAAAAGGAATTTTGTTGTTGATGAAATTATATATATATAATACATCTACTTAAGGAATGTCCAGGTATTATGCAGAAATTATCCCATGCGTCCGTTATTTATATATCCCCCATGATACACATAACCTAGAGACATTTAATCCATATATTTTGTTAGATATAGGTTTCATTGGTCAGTGCTTTTATCAAGAAGAAAAATAACATTGAAAAAGCATAGGTTTATTATTGACAAAACATTGGTAAACATGAATATGTGTGTATACAATGGATAAGAAATGAGAAAACTGTATAGCACAATATGAAAAATATAACGGTTTATCATGACATTTAACCATCATTCAGCTTAAAGCTTTTAAAATCTGTCTATCGAATGTTGTCAATATTATCTGAATTCATATGAAAATTCAACACAAATCTTTGAACAGTATTATAATTACAGTAAAATATCTGTATCTCGAATATGGTTTATCTCGAATACCCCGCTTGAGTCGAAGTCGACCACCGGTCCCGGCCGTTTTCCCTATATAAATGATTAAAAAAACTTCTGATATTTTGAACACGGTAATCTCGAATACTCCGCTTATGTCGAAGTATTTTCAAGGTCCCATACCCTAAATTCACCTGGTTTATCTTGAAGTGCAGTCAATTTTCTGCTCTGCTTACCATACCTGGCATCGTTAAGTCACTCATTCACACCCGCGGCTACACCAATTATAATTAATGACCGCTAATCCACGCTCGCCTTTTCCGAGTAGACCCAGGTCGCAATAAATGGTTCAACAGCCTGGGTGATTAGTGAAGCCTCTCCACATTACGGCTAAAGTTCACCGCCAATTATGAACTAACACACCCGATTCCAGGGACAGTGTTTTGAATGACACACGCTCTATCATTAACATGTGGGATAGATAAACGCACAAAATCGTCGAAGTACGCTTGAAGGTAATGCTTTTAATAACGATAATGCATTTAATAATACACGCTTCATCATTAAAACTAGTACAGAGAAAACACGAAAATTTATTTAATAAACATTTAAAAGTTGTTTTTTTTTAAATCCGTCTTTTTTGTTTCTTATGTGATAGGTTCTTTCATTACAACGCAATAACTACATCCCAGTCTAGCCTGGGCATCAGTAAACTTAAAGTAAGTATACAGGCACGATCATCTTAATTTTGAAACACATTGTGAATTCAAATGGATGTTTATATATATTTAAAAAAGAAATGTTTGTCTTTGAAATTCCACAATATTGATTTATTAAATTGTAATATGTTTTACGGCGTGACCGTGTTTGAGGGCGAAGCAAACAAATTTTGGCATTAGTATCTATATCCAAAACAGAACAAAAACAACCAGAAGTTAGCACGAGGATGGAGCTGTATCAAAGCATCCTAATTTTGGATATTTGATCCGCCTATATATTGAACGCGGGAAATATAATGCAGTTGATGTAAACAGTACATTGTGACGTCATATTCAGCGTCGTTATTTAACAAATTTACAAACATAGCGTTTGAACCACAACAACAAACATGGCGTTAATGGTGGAGTGATTATATATGATTAAGGAAATAAGATTTACATGCTTTTACGAATTTTATGTAACATCTCAAAACGACGTGAACTAGGGTAGATGAGATTCAAAATGGAGAAATACATATCCACGCGATAGTATTCGAATCGACGCCATTAATACCAAAATTTTCAAGTTCCATAGGAATGGTTTAATTTTTCATTGTTTTCCTATATTTTCCTTTTAAACATGTATATATGTGTTACCTATAGGAAGAGCTCCGCTCTCACGGTCCTTCGGGCTGTGAGAGGGCTTCGCCCTCTATTAAACTATAAGAAACGGCAACAGGGTTTTTGTTTATAATGCAAATCCCATACTATGCATCAAATATCCTCCTTCAAAAAAAATTTCCAAGATCGATTTTGGATATCTCGAACCCCCGGATATCTCGAAGTTTTTTCGAGGTCCCTTGGATTTTGAGATAGAGATATTTTACCGTATATTATATAGCTATATAATCCTGTCACAAAACCCGTGATTATCACATTATCTCAACATAAAATCACAATAAACAAGTCTAAAAGCAAATACATGTACTAATTTATAAAAGAATGTTTTTATAAGAAATAGCAAGTAAAATTTTTCCGATAAATTAAAAAATGGTTATGTGAATACTGTACACAGATTAAACAATATGAAACTTAATATTTCTTACAACATGAATTACCTTGAAAACCAAGTTTCAACCTAGAACTGTGGTATAGAAGGTGGTCAAAATCAGCACCATTTCCCCTCTATATAGAGGTATCATGTACATGTATCTGTTACTCATGACAAAGAGATGCAATGTCAAAACTGTGGAGATATTTATAACTCAAAAAGATATACAAATAATTGTTCCAACTGATTTAGGAATGTGCATACATAAATATAAAAGGGGAAAATAAAAGTAAACACGATTAAATCAATCTTATAAAAAAAACCCGGGTAACTCCACTCTAATCAAAAGATTATATCAAAGAGGAATTATTCTCTAAATAATCAAATGAAGGTGATCACAACCTCTGACACCGGTTTATATATATCAATAGTACCACCATGCAGTGTGAATCTGTGTTGATAATACAGGTGTTATGTAACAGTTCTCTGACCCAGGTTTATATATATCAGTAGTGCCACCATGCAGTGTGAATCTGTGTTGATAATACAGGTGTTATGTAACAGTTCTACAATGACATCATTATAAAGAGATATTTGGATAATCATTTTTATCAGAAGAAAGACAATTAAAGAAACCAACTACCCTACAAACCTCTCAAAAGTAGACCTCTTCTCTCAACATATGCAAACACTGACATTGTAAAATCCTAACATTTACTCACAATAAAAACAAAAACGAAAACAAACCCAAAATAAAAAAACCACAAAATAAAACAATATATTGACTCATCATAAATTAATGAAATGGGAGCACACGACTAAAACAAGTAAAACTATATGTATACATTTGTACCTGTTCATACGCACAACTTTTCACCACCAATAACTACAGCAGATTTCTTATCATAAGCCAGTAATCAATACTTGTAGTAATTTGCAAGAGACCCCTCTTGTGAAATTAAAATCTCACTTTTATTTATCTATGATCATTCATATCATAGAATAAAGCTCTTCAGAGGTATCACACCCACAATTCTATACATGTACTATTTGACAAAATGACATTTTCACCAAAACAAGCACTCGTGTTTTATAGGGAAGCTACAGTAGTTTTAAAGTGGTGAACAATCAAATAAGAAATTCAAATTCGTAGTCTCATTATCTCAAAACAAACTTAAATCCTTGATAAAAAATATCATTTCGTTTAAAGTGTCTCAATACTCCATGATATTTTTGTCAACAATGAATTTTCTAATTAGGCATACATCATATCCAAAAATACATATTGTTACATAAGAATTTGTTTATTTGTTGCACAGCATACACAACATACAGTATCAGATGTATGCATTAGTAAGACTGTGTGAAGGTCTGCAGGTACCCTTACTATGCATAACTTTCGTAAATTAAGAATTAAAAATGCTCTAACAAGGTTTTGCAAGCAAGTCATTGTTACATTATAAGGTAACAATGATGGGGCAGTCGAGCATTGAGACACTTTAAAGGTACAATAGCATAAACATTTTTTACAAGATGAAGTATTCATATGATAGCATGGACTCAAATTCTAAACCTTATGCTATAAAAAAAGTTCAATTTATTATCTGTCAGCAGAGTGCTTCTGCAAATCTTGATCTTTTCCTAACAACTAGGTTATAGCTGTTAGCTAATCAACCCCAATTTGATAAAACCATTTTCATGCAGAATAAAAAGAAAAATACTGTTAGGTTAATCCTTTTCTTTGGCAAGTATAACAGAAATACAAATATTGAAATATTTGTTATGGCACATACTAATTTGTCTCTATTCAAGGTTAACTTCATGATAAATTCAATGTGTTCCATATTATGAAATACAAATATGCAGTGCATCCTCGATCACCTAGTACTAGTTTAAAGAGAGTTGTAAACATTTTTCTAAAAAAAGCAGGGACAGAGGTAAAGTTTAGAAGATTGCATTAGATTTATAAAGCTGAAATATCTTAATATCAATTATACTGCATCATAGATTAATAATAAGATTTTAAGCAGATTTCCGAAGTAACACACCAGTACCCTCCAATATACAGCCATACATGTACGACTGGCAAAATACTGTGGTAGCCATACATGTACGACTGGCAAAATACTGTGGTTACAGGCCAAATAATACTTGGATTTGTGTTCATTTTCCACAACATTTACAAACCATAACATTTCCATTCACATCAGTAAAAAGGTGAAATAATATTCAGCATGGGAATGTGGGATACAATGGACGGAAAATAGATCATAAAAACCCCCCACTAATCCTAAAGTCAGCTCACCCAAAGTTTTAAACTACTATGTCTATGCTAATTTTGTAATTAATATTGCACTCCAACAATAAACATAAATATGTTTGACATGTTCCTCAATTACCCTTCACTTCTTTCTCCAGCTGTTTCATTCTATAATAGCATCTCACCAGAACTACCAGAAGTCTTAAATTAGTAGGCAATAAATGACTTAACAATAACTGAAGAGAAGTTTTACAAGCATGACAATCATTGAAGTGTCCAAAAACATTAATACTGAATGAACTAGATGTCTAATAGTGGATTCTTGATAATGATATTTAATGTATTGCTTATATTGTACTACATGCCTTCAAGTAGCACGCTTCAACTTACAATTGGTCTGTCATTCAGTTTGTCCTCTACAGCTGTGGCAGAGCTAGAGGGCGTTTCAAAATGGGTTGAATTGAATATTCTAAGTAATATTTGCACTAAATCTGAAAATTTTTATTTTGTTGTACAAATATGCTATTATGATAGTTTTGTATGTAACTTTAACCATAATCATTAATAAAACTAAAAGTTTAAACTAAGTTTAAGATTCAACTGATGCATCTTAATTTAAGAACTACAGCAAAAATACAAGTTACTTCCCTTAGTAGTCTAACCATCCAAACTAATCCATATGAAAAGCTTCTTCCATCATTAAATTGGCCTCTACAAATTACACATTCAGTATTACACATTCAGTATGCTAGAAACATTGGCTGTGATTTCAATTTGGTATCTTTTAAGCTGTCATGTGAACAAATTGACAACAAAACAATGCCCCTTCTATTTCATTCACTTCCTAAAGTCTTAGTTTAAAAGGCCTAAGTGACAGTTACTAGTAAAGTAATTCATACCAGAAATGATATTCCTCTCGCACAAATATTGGTGATGTTTAACAATTTTCTAGGATTGACTAATTTATCATCAAGAATATTTCACCTGAAAACCCTGAGAAGTGACTGTGGACAGATATCAAAAGCAAGTTTTACAGAGGAATGTCTTTGAACAAGTTGGAACACTCACAAAAAATAAATGATACATTACAAATCTGAAGATCAATTTGGGTAATAACCAAACTCATCTACATCTTTTGAGGATGCATTATTCTGAACACTTGACATATCAGACACACACAAGGAGTTTCTCTCACATAACGGTTTTACAGCTGCACTGTTATCCACGGCATCTCCTCTACAATATGAGCCAATTTCTGCAGAATGCAAATTTTCAGAATCACAAGAAACAGACAATTCCTGTCTGCTCTCTCCCTGTTGAAGCCCCATGGCCACTGTGTGTGGTACATAAACGGTTTGAGCAGAACTACCATCCTTGGCAGTCTGTGAATCACCAGGAAATGCCGATTTCTTACTTGGATCCTGAATTTTGACATTGTCAGTGTTATAATTACTTGTATTATGTTCACACTCAGAATACACAGACGGACTCTCACTGGACTTGTAGTGAGGATTATCATGCATGGAAGGTATTGCTCTTCCGTTTGGTACGGTTTTGGGGAGTTGAAACTGGTTCTCTAAAGATGGGAGTAAAGGCAGACTCTCAGTAACTAAGGACTCTTGGGCTCTGGATTCTCCAGTTGTTCTTATCTACAACAAAGCTTCAAATCAATTAATCATTTAAGATTGAGTCAAACATCCAAATACATTTTTTTCTGCTATCCAATACCCACTCTATAGTCCATCTTGTCATTGTTTAGTTATATGTTAATTATCATTTAATACAGACCTTTCTAAAGACTAGTAAAAACAATTTCCCATTGCAGGTAAAATTAAATAAAAAGGACATGAAGATTTCCCAGTATACAGATAAAAAAATATTTTGATAAAGAGGTGTCCTGTATGCACAGGAGTAAGGCCATTTTAAAAAATATTACATGTAGTTGTTTTACAGATCTGCTGACTGCATTTTTTTTTTTACAGTTTGGGGTTGGGGGATTCAATTTCACCACCTTTTCTTTTAATTTACCATAGTTACTCTGCTGATCGAATGTTTGACAACATCCTATTTCAAAAATCCAGAAATGCTTGTTTGTGGTTTGAATTTTCAATATTTATAATCGTAATAACTTTTACACTTTAATGTGATCCATTATATCCATGTGAAAGGCATAATAACGGCAATTCATTTTTAGATAAGTTTTAAAATTACACAGTACATGTATATATCTAATGCTGACTTCTCTGCACCATTCAATTTGTTGTGACGATTGTGATCCGTTTGTGTATCTCAGTTTAAGAGCAAATTTATAGTACATTTCAAGTATTTGTCAGTAATTGTCATTAATCCTATATCAAAATAATACATGTGCTTCTTTAGAATTAATCTATGTTCTTTGTAAGTTGAAATATGGACTATTGATAAAGTGAATGTAGACTCGTGGTCTGCCATGTTTTTCTTCATTCAATTTTGGTGCACTATCCCACCAAATCATATGATTTTTAACTTTACTCATCTCTGAATAAGATTAGGGACCCCCCTTGAGGCCCCATCCGATCCCCGGGGTCCATGTTTAACCTTTTCTTGATTATCTCCCCTTGGAAGGTGGCCTGGTCCTTTATTTTAACAATTTAGAATTCCCTTTACCTAAGGATGTTTTGTGACAACTTTGGTTGAAATTGGCCCAGTGGTTTTTGAGAAGTCAAAAATGTTAAAAGTTTACAGACGGAGGGACGCCGGAATACGGGTGATCAGAATAGTTCACTTGAGCTTTTAGCGCAGGTGAGCTAAAAACCTCAGACAACCTGACCTGAGACTTAGCAAAAGTGGCCCATGGGCTGTAATGGTCAGTCTTTTGAATCAGGGGTGTTGTATTTTGATGGTGTAATGCATATTTCAAACCCTGAACTTTTTCATTTATTCTAATGTTTCTCCATAACAGAGTTATTGCCTGGACAAATCTTTCTGAATTTGTCCAATAATGATCTTCTTGACCAAAGATCAAGGTCACAACAAATTGTACCATCATAAGCAACCTCTGGGCCAAACATGAACTTCTACTGTCTGTCCATTACAAAATTATGACCTTGAATTAATATTTTTAACATAATTTTTTAGTTGACTTTGACCTTGACATATGGACCTTCAACCCAGGTTAAGACATATTTTCTGGTCATCAACAATCTTTGTAAAGAATAATCTTTTGTTGTCTGCATCATTTTAAATTTGAATGCCTTTCACTACATGAGCCAAAAAGAGATGAAACCTAACACCAAAGCCCCTGACACAGGGATCATGATCATCACAATTTTGACCTGCACATTCATCCTTACTATAAACATTGATGTTTGCTAATCTGGTGTACTGGAGTCAAGAAATAATGTATTTTCACTATTTGAACCATAGAGCCCAGAAATAGCACCCAACCCTGACCCAGTAACCATGAATTACACACTTTTGGTAGAAGCCTCCTTGCTAAGCATGACTGCACAGTTTTGTCTCCTAGGTGTCTGGGAATTAATAAAGAAGTTTTTAAAAGATGATCTTTTTAATGAGAAAAAGTCCAGGAAACTATTTGACCTACTTTCAGCCCTGAAGTAGGTCACAGTGCAACAATTAGCAGAAACACAAACTGAATCTGTATTTCTCTGAGAGGAAGGTTATGACTACATTTCAGGGCAATACCTGTATCCATAATGAAAAAAATCTGGAAAACTGTTTGACCTACTTTTGGCACTAAAGTAGGTCACGGTGCACCAGTCCAGCAAACTCACTCTTATGCTTCTTGAGGGAGAAATTGTGACCAAAATTTCAACACTATACATACATCTGTTATGGAAAAAAGTCCAGAAAATTTTACCTTGGATGGACACATGGACAGACAGTGTCATAACATAATACATTCCGTCTGACGGAATAATAATAAAAAAAAACAGCCTAATGGTATTTCATCAGAAGTTGAAAATGTTTACAATGAATGATGCACAGGCACGGATAGCAATAAGTCACCTGAGTGACTCAAGTGACCTTAAAAATTTCATTCAATTAAATTGTTTTAGTATTCCATAAACAGAGGAGTACTTACTGGAGGCATTTCAATTTCTACATCAGGTGTTCTTAAACAGCGCCTGAAAAATGAAATGAACAATATTTAATGACAGTTAGAACAGGTGGCATCTTTATTATTTAATACATGTATAAGTATAGCAAATGTAATTGGAACACTTAAAGCTGTCATGAATTCACAAATATATAAGGATTCTTAGTATCTGTCAAATTTCTCTGCCATATTAGTTGAGCATTGTATCATTTGTATAGGATATGCACGGTCTGTAGAGGTGAGTTTTGCTACCCTTCTCCTTGATTAACCTGTGCGGACAGACTCAATTCATACACATCTTCAATAGAGTAAACAAATACAGCAATACACTCTGTGCTGCTCATCTAAAACTGGATGAATCTGAAAACAGTATTTTTGACCACTAGATTCTTTCTAAGTAACACCTAATCATGCCTTGTAAATCCAAGATACACACGTTTCATAGTTATTGCTCATACCAAACATTTATAAATCCAATCCTCGTGTCCTTGGAGCATTTTGAATTACTTTTGATTCTAAGTATTACACACCTTCTAACCAAATGACACTTTAATTCAATTTTTTGGTAAAATGTTAACACAACTAAATGCATTAAACCAAGCATTTGTAGCCATCAGCTAATTTTGTTGATGTATCACTTGTAGTAAGTAGAGAAAAGATCTTGATATCAACCAGAATCCCTGAAACATAAAATGTAGTCAGACACAAGATCTTGTAAGAAAGACTCCAAAATGTGTCATGCAGTGAGGCAAGAAGAAACTGAAGGAAACCCAATACACAAAATGAAAATATCTTCTACTAGAAACCATGTTTGATATATCAGTCACCCATTAAGAAACTAAGTAACTAAAATCAAAATGGAGTATCAGTGCTTGTTTTTAAGAAACTGTTTCCTAAACAACAGGGTATAAGACTCAAAATTCAAATGGTTTAGCTATTTTGAAATCAAATTTTGCACATTTTTGTTTGTTTACAAAATCTCCATGTTGTTAGATCTGAAAACTTTAATTGTACTATATCCTGCAACTGTTACAAGAAATAAAGTGAAAATTAATAATCTCCTGATGACCAACATCCTCAAATTAAAATCCAGTCAAAAAAACTTTTAATTGTACTATATCCTGCAACTATAAAGTTGCAAGACTTTCTGGAACACTCTGTATGATCACATTATCATAAGTCAATATTCCCTTCATGAAGTGGAATTTCTTGAATGTTTTGTTTTAAAAGTAATAAATTTTATTCTAATAACTTTAAAGGACACTTTAAAATGTTTACGAATTGACAGATCATACCACATACATAGGTGTTCTTCTGTTTTAAAGTTTTTCATGAAGTTTGCAAAATTGTCCTAATGCAGCATAGAGGCTTTCTGAAATGAACTTCAAAATCATTTATGAGGCTCCTTCTAAATATCCATTTACTTCCATGTTAGTATCCACACCAATAAAGATGTCATCATTTAAATATTTTACACCTAACCATTATTTGCCAAGTTTGACCCCGCCCTGGAGTCAGAATCTTAACTCCAGGCCTGGATTTCTCGAAATAAATAAGTCGAAACTTGGACTAAGTCTGAGATTTTACTAAAGGTTTGACAGTTCTAATAAAAAAAATATTTAAAAAAAAACCCAAATCCTCAAATTTAAGTTTGAGATTTTCTCTCTCTAGAAATCCAAGCCAGTATCACAAAATTTACAATTTTGGTAGAGGTACAAGTGTGCAGTCGCAGAGAAGCATTTATATATATATATATATATACAGACATTACTAAGTTATTGTAGCAAAGAAAGGAAGAAAAATCTTTGGATCAATTGGTGATCGAATCCTGTTCCACTACTAGATAGGTGTTCTAACCAGGCTGACATATGAAGTATGGTAATATTTCTACACTTGTTTATGATTAGATTTCAAGGTGTGTGGACGTGTTTTTGGAGGCTCCTGATTTTGGAGAACTTTATAAGTGTAAGGTCAATTTATCTTGCGACATACATTTAGTGTGTGGTAGCCCTTTATAATTGAAACGATTATAGATACAAATGGGGAAATCTCGTCCTAAGAATCAGGATAAAAAAAACGCAAAAAAAGAAAATCAAAGTGTTAGTAGTTCGGACAATAGTGACAGTAGTACCCTGGCTGTGAGCAGTGTTCTCAGTGAAGTGAACGACGTGCTCTATGGAAGTTCAACAGTAGGAGCTACACCAGTTATCGATACGAACAATCAAGAAATGATTACTTCTACACCATTACCAACTGCAGCATCGCAGAATCAACAAAATGTCTCTCTGGTGCAATCACAAACAAATGATACATGTCCACCATGGGCTAAGGAACTTGTCAACACTTTCCGTACGTTGGAGTCCAAAGTAAATGGTGTGTATAAAAAACTTGAAAGTGTAGAAACAAAAATAGCGAACATCGGCACTACTATCTCAAATTTTGAATCGGAACTGTCGAACATAAAATCTAGCATAAACTGAAGTCTTCAACAAACAAAGGACATGATTATAAGAACAGATGGAGTAGAGTATCAATGCAGCGACATGGACAACCAAATGGCTGAATAATATATAATTATAATATAATTATAATACTGTTCAAAGCTTTGTGTTGGTCCTCAGTGTGAAAGATATGACCTGGACACGAAAAAGCTAACAGACAGACAGACGGGAAAGCAAGCCTACACATGTGTACCAAAATAAAACCCAACAAAAGATGGGCATATAAAAACCAAAATGCATTAATTTCAAAATGTAATTGAATTAGACTGCAATTTCAATATCCATTTTACTGTGAATTTACAGTAAGTGTGAACGACTCAGCTTCTCAAGTTCATTTGAGGTCTCGGATAGTTGGTTTCAAAACAAATCTGTCAATGTTGACGCATCAAGGAAAGAACAATCACTGCGATTGGACCAATATTTAAAGGGGCGGGAATAAAAATAGTTTTAGATGGTCACACGTGTCTTTACACTGGCGTGTCATTACATAATCTTTTAGCACGATGGAAGAGACTGCGAAAAGGGAAAACCAATACCAACTAAAACAATGACGTTGATTTTAAAATTACATGCCGAGAGTTTATTTTATGGTAAAATCAGTAAGAAATTAGGCGTCGCAAAGGCCACGTTATAAAATTGTCAATCATGGGAACTCTTGCACCGAAAATGTCGCCAACGAAGCTCACACCGGCAATGCTCACACCGGATGTACTTTTGTTAATCGAGTATGAAATTAAAAAGAAATCAAGTGTATATTAATAGAGAAATCAGACAAAATTTATTAAGAAGAAATATTTGTACCCCTGACAATGTACCAAAGGTGTCTTTAATTTGTAGAACTGCGAGAAATTTTTAGGGAAATGACTTTCAAGAAACTGCAAAGAAAATCCAAGAGAAGCATATTTCGTCTGAACACAGGGACTGGTCACGAAATATTTGTCTTTTTAAAATTTGACATCGTCTATTCTATATTTACAAATAAATGTAAATATAGAATAGAGAGGGTCAATTCGTGACGAGCCCCTGTGGTCTGAACACGAACGAAGTGTTGAAAATTTCTTTGCTACTGATTTTATTGCAATTTAGGCCGAGTCAGTTATATATATATATATATATATATATATATAGAGAGAGAGAGAGAGAGAGAGAGAGAGAAACTCTAAACGCTTTGTTGAAATATTTCGACGGGTGACCGGTCTTCTTCAGTCGTGTTTTCGTGAAGAAGACCGGTAACACGGTCGAAATATTTCAACAAAGTGTTTAGAGTTTTTTCTGTATTTTACTTCCAAAAAAGAGACTTTATATATATATATATATATATATATATATATATATATTTTGACGAAGCGAGTGTCACGTTCGTACAACGGGTAATCGCAATCATGGACATACCATAGGAACTTGAAATTTTATCAATAAAGTTAATAAAATGTACTTGATTGACCATAGCTCAAGGCTTGGTCAATCAAGTGCAGTTTATTAACTTTATTGATAAAATTTCAAACTCCTATGGACATACAGTTAGGGGTGGACAAGTGATATAGGTTCAAAGGTACGCCAGTATCGCAACATTAACAATCGACCTTTGCTGTGGTTTATTATGACGTTATAGAATGCTAACGAAATGCTGAATTTCTTTAATAATGTGTTACATGTACAGTAGAGGGGTGGTTTGGGGAATTTAGTTTTTGCTAGAATTCACAGAACTTGCCGTTGTTCATTCAATTAACAGTATCTTGCGATGGTTACTTCCGAATTTCTTACGAAAATGTGGGTATATATAACAGTAAAAGACATCAAAGCATGCCATGTGTTGAAAATAAATGTTTTCTCGAAGTAGAATATCTATTGATCTTATTACTTAATCTGACAAATTATTTTAGGGGCGAGATCAAATGTTCAATGCTAGAGAAAACTGAGTTCGCATAGTTCTCACCAAGACCCCCCCCCCCCCCACCCCCCCCATACAAAACTAAATAAGAAGTATGTTGAAACTAATCGATTAACAAGTAAAACAAATGAAAGTGTACATTGAAACTATTAAACGTTTATTAAAATGTATTATTATGTGGTTTTAAAGTCTGTTGTCTTTTTTTCCCACTAACGTGTAATCGATGTCGGATGACAGAAACTTACGAGTTTTTACCCCCTCTTCCCCCTAACTATTTGAATTTAGAAATTTTTCCGACATGATCTTTTCCAATGCTTTGCAAGATTTCAAAAATATCCTCTGAGAGATTTATTTTAAAATAATGATATGGAAACTGCGAATGTGAAAGAGACAACAAAACAAAAGCATTGTTCTTAAAGTAATTCCACCCTCCTGTGATGTCATCAGATTTTGCAAAATCAATGATTTCTTTACATTTATGCGTGATAGGAACATACATTTTGTTGGAGTCTTTCCCGATAGTTATTGTAAAAAATCTTGTTAAAAATAAACTATTTCAAAAGTCTAAATTATAGATGAATAATCAATAATACGTTTTAAAATATTGAATCCAAGAGCAATAACTCTGTTTCTATTGATTTCTTTATCAAGTCTATCATGCGATAGATTTCCTTTATTTTTACAGACATTTTGTATATTTTTGTGAAGATACACTTTCATGAAATTGTTATGAATGCTACTATATCGTAATAACCAGTTTGTATGAAATTTTGATAACGCTGTTTAAGGAAAATTGCAAATTTTCTGACGGTGATAGATGATTCTGTTTATGTACGTCTCGTATCTTAAAAAGTGTGATGACGTATGTATTTTATTTAATAATTTGTTAGTTTTAACTCTAATTAATGGAAATAAATACATTTTTCAAACTTGTATCAGATAAAACTGCGAGTATGGAGTTACCTTAAACGGACAAAATCGCCTATAGAAACATGTACTGAAATTTCTAATCACTTAAAACTGACAAGTATCTACAGGAATTTAAGGGAATAACCTTTCAATTTTTATTGGGATATAGAGGCAACTGCGGATCCTGCCTTTTCCTGCAGCATTTTCGATCCTGTCTTTTTCTTTTCTTTTCAATATTCAGCACTATTTGAATTCTGGGATATTGCTATCCTGCCTTTTCTTTACATATCGGAGCTCACCTTTTTCACCCTGTATTCCCCCTCCCATACCTATTGATACTGCGATGGATTATAAGTATAACACGGTTATTCCTGTTTAAAAGATAAAATTTATAAGGTATCTGATAAAAGTTATATCTTCTAAAGTTTACGAGATATCTTGTATCTTTTATAAGACATCTTATATTTTTTTCTTTATAAGATATTCCATCACTCTTATACATGCAGATATCTAGTATATATAAGATAAACTTTACAAGACATTTTATTAACGTAATCTCAAATCTCCGTTGTCAAATCAAAACCGATATTGAATCTCACGCTACGTACGGTGCAATTTACACTGAAATCAAATAGTGAAACTTACACTTGTTAAGCACGAGATAATATAATGCCAAATACTTGGGACCGCCTACCTATAATTTAACCGACCTATCAAAAGCGCTCTTTAAAATCACTCGGGAACTTTCCAAATGAACTATCTGAAGCACGTCATGTACTTGCCGATATTTCTCCTTCACACTTACTGTAAATCCACAGTAACAGTCAAATTCAACAAATATTCCACTGTCACTGTCGTACAGGTCTCTCTCTATTTCCTGTGTGTAAAGACTCATCTTCATACTCATACAATTATTCATCTTCACAACCCTACAGGACACAAGAGTATAAGTGAATCAGACACTCTATTTCCTGTGTGTAAAGACTCATCTTCATACTCATACAATTATTCATCTTCACAAGCCTACAGGACATAAGAGTATAAGTGAATCAGACACTCTATTTCCTGTGTGTAAAGACTCATCTTCATACTCATACAATTATTCATCTTCACAACCCTACAGGACATAAGAGTATAAGTGAATCAGACACTCTATTTCCTGTGTATAAAGACTCTAATCTTCATACTCATACAATTATTCATTTTCGCAATGGGAGATGAGATTAAGCGAACTGGACACTTGGCTACAGGAGATGAGATTAAGCGAACTGGACACTTGGCTACAGGAGATGAGAGTAAGCAAACTGGACACTTGGCTAGCAAGACAAGAGTAAGTGAATCTGACACTTGGCTACAGGAGATGAGAGTAAGCAGACTGGACATTTGGCTACGGGAGATGAGCGTAAGCAAATTGGACACTTGGCTTGCAAAGATGACAATGATTGTGAATAATCCCCTCCAGATCCTGGGCACTCCAAGCAAATAACATCTCTGTCAATTACACCACTTGAGACCACATCTCACACGGTAAAAAAATTGGATCTTTTAAACCTTGTGTCTACAGAAGGTGATTTCAGAATAACTCCCAACAACTTCTCTACTGGGTTATAATTATCATTAAACAAACTCCATACATGATCCTTCCTAATTCTAACTCCAATATCTAAACTAGTAAGTAATGTACTAAGAAGCGGTGAGGCATCAGCACAATGAATCATCAGCACATTGAGTCATACACTCAGACAGGCAAGGCACAAGGCAATGCCCAAGTTTCCCTGCAACAAGATTCATAATCAACCAATTCTATTATGTCTCCTACAGTACAAATTTCAACAAAACATTTTTAAATTCCATGTCTATTTTCAATAGACCTTTTATCTACCTTTTTTCCTCCATAACAATACCTACAAATAAACCAGGAATCCTTGGTGACAAAATGCACGAGTGTATGAACATGAAAAAAGGAACCCATTACCAAAGGTCACAAAACAGAAAGATGGCTGGTGGTGAATACAGTGTACATAGACTGGACAAGACTCTATTTCACATGCCAAAATACCTGTGTAGGTGTTTGTTGAGAGTTAACTTACAAGGGAACCGTGTGCTTCAACTGCTTTTGTATATTTGATCAAGTCAACTGCTCCACTGAAATACACATACGTGATACATTTTAAAATTTTCTCTGAAGTGATCCCAATATACCGTGTTAGAGAAAAAGGCATATTATCTTTGTCATATGACCAAGTATCTCAACATGCAACCAGTGATGCAAATAGATTGCTTCACAACATCATGCAAAACGAAGAATAAGATGCTTCACCTCTATACACTAAACTTCTGAACAGACTTAAAGCTATCTGGACCACACCATGCTAAATACATACATTTCTTTAAGCAAAGCCTTGAAATACCATATATTACAAACATGTACCCATTCTTCACCAACATACAATATGCAGAATGTGTAAAACTATCTCGATATGGACCTCGCTGTAATAAATTGATTGCTAATTTTCATTCTCAGACAAATAACAGAGGTAAATTTTGATGGATCCTTAACAGTGTGCTATAAATGAGTTGTACTGTTTGTATATTGAGTATGTCAGTAGTGGTATTGTATGCTGCAGGGCACACACCTTAGTAACTTCATGCAATCTTAAGGTATTTCCAACCTCATGTGACTTTTGCAAAATCCTTATTTAAGTAACTTTGGAGGAATTTTATTCTCTGGGTATGATAAAAACTCTGGAAAGCTATTTGATACTAAAAAAAAAGGTTATATTTTCTATAAATAATTAATTATCTACAGTCAAAACTTGCCATAGCGACCAATACCTCTGTCAAGGAGTTATTTGTATAATGCAGTCAATTTATTCCCTCCTGATTAAAAAATCCTATATAATACATAATCTACAAGATGGCTGCCAGTGTAAGGAATTTAGCAATCATCAGATTTCATACCAAACCACCATTTTCCCTCTGTATAGTGGCCATTTTGAATCGAATGAACAAATAAAGTTATCTAGAAGCATGTTTTACATAGTAAACCAAGGTTGTTTATTTAAATAAAATGGTAGAAAAGGGTGGAAGGAAAGTTCTAAATCTGAAAGAACAAGATGAAGCCACTAAAATGATGGGATCAGGATTAAGTGTGCATACTGCTGCTTTGAAATTGGGCGTTTGGAAAACTCCAGTCACAAATATTTTAGAAGGGAAAGTTGAAATAACAAGCGAGACAGAAAACAATGCACCTGCTGAACAAAAATCACCATTTTCAAAAAGTGAACAGCACGTAAAACTGTGTGTAGATTGGTCTTAGATGAATTAAAATGTCTCAAATTTTGTTGTCTATTAGGTACCAATCTATATGCATTTACATACACGTACATGTGTATGTACTTTATATGCATCTAGTATTCACTATTGTTACAGTAAATCATAGAATGTCTAAGTTTTGTTTGATAAAGTGGGTCATCTCTCTATAGAGGCCACTTTTACTGAATCCTACGGGTGACTGTTTAATATAGGTTTAACTGTATATCAAAAAGGAGGATCACATTTTGTCAAGGGCAATAACTCCTATACTGTTTGTTTATTATACAATAATTTCCCTGATATCCACGATTAAAATATACATATCTATAAAGTAGCACCTTTTAGAAACTGTCAAAATTAAAATTTTGTTATCTTAACCAGTTTTTATGCATTTTTAAAATGCTGATTAATGAAAATGTGAGATTTTCTGATGCTGACATATACATGGACTTCTGTTCATGTATGTCTGACATCTTTAAAAAGGTGGCAACATATATATTTCTTTGGTTAATGATTAAATCAAACTATATTTTGTGGAAATCAACACAGATTTTCTGCGTTGAACCATTAATATTGATAAGTCACATGTTGGTGGACCTACCTTAATTAATTTTATTTACTTAATTTAGTTCTTGTGCGAGCCTTGTACATTGCTACACATATTCTCAATCATAAGAAAGAATATATACAATTTCGCTCTGACATTCATAATACATGTAGCACAATTAAGTCTATTCTGAATTATACAAAATCTGGATTGCATTTATACAAGTACTTTTACAGAACATACTCAACAACATACACTACAGTAGATTCCAACACCCAGTGTCATTTCCACAATTTCTTGTGAGATATGTTTTTATGTAATTCTGTATGCTATGGCTATCCTTTTTTTCACTGCAGTTTTAATTTCATGGTTTTGACAGTAAAAATTAAACTGTTATGAAAATAAGACTAGCATACGTACAGAGTATATATATGCTATTCTATATTCTATGAATATTTCTAACTTCAATTTACATCTAGGTCAACAGAGACACATGCAAATAGCAAATATTTTGCTGTAAACTCCCATTTTCCCGAGATGGTCATTGTGGGAAAAGATCAGCAATCTGAAAATATGGCAGAGCCCTATGGATACTGATATGAACCTACCTTATTTTCCAAGCAATAATTATGATAACAGCCACTGCAATGACTGCTACCACACCTCCAGCAATGGCACCCAAAGAGACACCACCCTCAGCACCTGAAAGCAAAATCATTATAGCAAAGCTAGCATTTATCCAAAAGCAGACAGTGATTAGTTTCACATTTATACCCACAATTCCCCAGGAAACTTGAATAATATAGAGCATCAAATCCGATTCTGATATCGCTGCATGAGGATAATACCAGTCTTTGTTACAAGAATTTAAAATTTAACTATTACACTTCTAATGCATGGGTTTACCTATGTTCGCAAAGCCACCAGTGCACATTTATACCATTTTTAGATGAGTGTTTGTTTATCTGATCAAGGAACAGATTTGATAGGTATCTATTCATACCTGTTTTTGATAGACTAAGTGTATTTACTTACAGAATTTATGTATAATGTATACAAGTAGTTTTTCTATTCCTCATTACACAGGAATTCAGAAACGTGTTCTTTTTATGATAATGAATGCAAGAATAGTGGATGTGAGAGAAAGTGGTATTACCTTTGTCACTAGGATTAGGTATTGAGTTAGCAGCAGATGATTTAAACGTATATTGGCCTGGGGGAGAGTTGCCTCCCTTGAATCCAGCAGAAACTCTTATTTTGTAATATTTTCCACCAATCAAGTCCATGACTCTGTATTCAGTTTGGTTTCCTCTCAGCACAACTTCCTGAGGTGTACCTGCATTATCAAGGTAAACATATTATTTGCAAAATTACATTGTAAATCCACATGGGAACAGGAGTACCAGAAATGGTTCATAATATGCCCGTCACAAGCTTGTTATTTGTATTTTTTTTTTCTATTAAGGTTTGAGATGCCAGAAATGGTTCATAATATGCCCGTCACAAGCTTGTTATTTGTATTTTTTTTCTATTAAGGTCCGAGATTTTAAGTTCCACCATAAACTTTACCTGGTCAAAGTTGAAAGAATTGCTGCTTGTCAGTCAAGATGAAAAACAATGAGGTAAGTATTGATTGACATAACCACCCAAGCACAACCTTGAGGTGGTCACCTCATGGGTTTTGAAGACAATACGCAAGATCGTAAATATCGAGTTAGCGGAACTCTCTTGTAAAGAAGTCAGGAAAAGTGTGTCGATCTTGGGCATTTTTTGTTTATTCAAACATGGCATCAAAAGACGATTTAACCCATACTTTCCACAATTAAAAGCATTTTTAAATGAAAGGTGTGTAAAAACGTCTGGATACAGGAAAAATGAACTCCTGAATTTGGCTCGTGAAGATATATGTTTTGACGCAAGCTCTTCTCAGCTTTGGGAATTTCCTGGCTGACAGCAGTGGGAAAAAATCCACCACATTTCCATTAAAATCTATCATTTGTGGATATTTCTGCATATTTTGTTTCTTTCTTGAATCATTACTACAAGATACTGCAATGCAATGATAGTGCACCATTGTTAAAATCAGGTGAATCGATCATGACAAAAGTTGCAGAACTGGTATTATTTACCAACATGCCCAAATTCTCGCATATTCTGGGTCTCGCGAGACTTTGAAAGGGGGAAGTAAAATTTAAAACCAAGATGGAAAAAGTAGTCGTGATCTTGCATATTAACAAGAATTTTTTGATACTTGCTGATTATGAAATTTAGTCAGCTAATCAGAACAAAAGATGTTTGTAAAACAATTAGGCCCCCAACCCACGTGGTGCAAAATTGAAAAGGGTTATGCACATGCATCTAATTCATTGTAGTGGCAAAACAATTCAAGATATTGAGCGGACAATATTTTCCTATGTCCAGAGTGGATTGACCCTTGACCTCTGACCATAAAATCATAGGAGTCATCTATTCCTTAGGATGTACCAGTGTACTAAGTGTGTCAATCAAGCAAATGATTCTCAAAATATAGAAGAAAATTATCTTACTATGTTCAATTTGACCCTTGACCATGTGAACCCAAAATTATTAGGGGTCATCTACTCCTTATGAAAGTTATGTTGTCCAGTTTGACCTTTGATCATGTGACCTTAAAATCAATAGGGGTCATCTACTCCTTACAATGTACCAAGTTTGATGTCCGTTAAGGAAAGGGTTTTCAAGATATTGAGTGGACAGTATCTTCCTATTTCCAGAGTGGATTGACCCTTGACCTTTGACCATGCAACCTCAAAATCAAGAGGGGTTCTCTTCTACTCATAGCCAACCAACATATGAAATATCATTACGATCAAGTGCATGGTTCTCAAGATATTGGGTGGACAACATATGGTCTACCGACTGACAGGTGCAAAGTAATATGTCTCTCTTAAAAAACATCCATAGCTTCCGTGAATGTTAAAATAGGAGGTGCATAACTTCATTATACATGTACATATAAGATATACACAAAGTTTTAATCAAATCCTATTCATTGGTGTTAAAGATATACAGACACACAGTGACACTATGTCTATGGACGGACGGACAAGGTATTTCAGAATGCCCCCCCCCCCCCCTACTAAACTTCCATTTGCAGGGAGGGGGTGTAAAAAAAAAAAATTTTAATGCGTTTTCAGTTTATGATTTACATAGCCCTGTCTTTGAGCATGAACTCATAACCCAGGCCTGAGCAAGAACGCTATTCTTAGAAATTTAATTCTATCCCTACAGATGATGAAAATTGACAGAGGTTTGTGAAAAGAAGTCAATTATTACTCAGATAACGTTACTTCCACTGACTCTCACCTTCACAGTTTTCTTTGCCATCAATGGAACAAACTATTATGGTGAAGTTTTGGATGGGACCAACTCGGTGTGTCTGACAGCTGTAGGTGTTCCACTTGAACAACATGGTTTCGTTGTTGGATTTCTGGTCATCCTCTAATACAAGATTGACCTTAACTGGATCCCTTGGCACTGAAGGAAAATTTAGGTTTCAAATGTTTCTTAAGAGCATGTCTACAGTAAAACCCTGCAAAATGTGAATAAATGTCCACTAGCAAAGTTTTCAAATTGACTTTAGTTGTTATTTATTTATAAGGTAAATGTTTAGAAACATTAAAAGTGATATCAAATTTTGAACTACATGTATACTGATCTATCTTTAGTGACAGCATATCTTATCTATTAGCCACAAGATAAGTGGATTTTAAAGTGATTTTGCTGAAAAACTGCAATTTAAAACACCATCTTTCTTGTATACATATAAAGATTTATTCATTTTTTCCCCCTCAGTGACAAACTTGGGAATAATCCCCCTTTTAAATGTACATGACCTATTTGCACTTAACTTGGTATTTAGCAAGGTGCCAGGTTGTTCAAATAAGAATTATCAGCCAATAATTCCAATGTTATTAATTACAATTGTTTTGATTAGACAAAAATAAAGCTGAACAAAAGTTTACACATCAATAAATCCGAAAACGCGATGTATTCATACACGCCTGAAAACAAATAACATAGTGCGGGGAAACTATTCAAATTTTTGGAATTGTTAGTAAAGTGAATGAATTGGAATTATAAGAATCAAACATTCTTTTTGAAAAATTTATCGATGTGTAAACTCCGGACATTTTACTAACAAACTTAACATAAAAGTGCTTCGCACTTTTATTCAGTTTGTGAGTAAAATGTCCGGAGTTTACACATCGATAAATTCTTCAAAAAGAACGTTTAATCCTATATTATACACAGACATTTCTAAATTCAATTATTATAACTTGTAAAGTAACACCTTAAATATGATTATTATATGATAATAATGACATCTGTAAAGTCTATGGCTTTATTTATTTACAAGAGCAGGATTACTTCCTCTGTTAAATGGCTTTCAATGTTATTTTACCAGATATCATATAGTTTTCTTTAAAATGAAAGAAAGAGAATGGATGGAAATGGTAGAAATATGTAAATCAAGGACACTTGCTACAAAAATATCGAACTTCTCTGTTTTGAAGCATTTCTGTACGAAATGTGAATAGATGTCCAAAACATGCAACATTACAAACTAAATTACTAGTAATTGATAAAATTATTAGTGTTTACTGGGTATTTGTTTCCATTCCAAAGGGACTGCCAATTTTGTATAGATCCAATGTATCTAATTTAAATTATTCAGCACTTGATCATTGTGTTGGCGCACCACGTTTCCGCAAATTGATATTTGTTTCCGCAATAAAAATGTTATGATTCCGCTATTTTCCCCCCACTTTTTCGCAAAAAATATGGCATTACGTTTTCACAAATTACAGGTAAAAACAAAGCATTCTTACCTGGATTACATGTAAAAACATAGCATTTCTATGCCATATTTATTTTAAAATTCTGACAATACAAGAACAGCACTGCATAAAATACTAGATTCATTCTTAATTCTAAGCAATAGCATTACATAAAACGTTTTAAACTGTATACATGTATAAATTTGGTGCCAGAACATCATACATGTCTGTTTGGGCACCAAATTTGTACCCAACAGCCCTTAAAAAATCAATTCGGGGAAGCTTCGTGTTTCAATTATTTTGCAGATTTTGTACACAAAAAGTCGAGTTTTTTGGTCACTTTTGCGTATAGTTGTTGGTGCTGTCAGAGACCTGACTTTGATGTAAGTTGTTGTTTGGAGTTTTTGCAACATGTCCGTGAATATTTGGGTGTGGGGAATAGAATTGAGAATTGAAATGGGCATGAGAAGACTCTGGCCAATATGTAGTGCACTTTCCTCCCAATATCTGGATTTGCTGCCAAATTTGTGGTGGATACCTAAGTCTTAGATTCTGCAGACACACAAGATCTTAGAACATATTGCTACAGGTAAATTGCGGAAACGTAATGCTTGGGGTACAATAATGGCTGCATTTTTTTTAAAGGAAACGTAATATCACTTTTTGCGGAAAAGTAAAATAAACATTAATTTTTCAAAATTTGCGGAAAAGTAATACACCCGATTACATATGTCAAAAACATAGAGTTGAGTTGGGAATATATTTTAAAAGGCATCATAGTTTGGATAAGGCTTCCTAAGAAAAATCACAATGCTGTACAGAAATGTACCTCTGTGCACTATATTATATAGATCACTAAATGAAATCACAATGAAAAAAGTCTATATGGTCGTATCATGGGGAAAATGTCATAGTATTTTGCAGTTATCTACCACTTCTATCAAGTGCCAAGTTATATATATATGTGTATATATATATTTAATATTTATTTACTATTTTTTAAGTCTCCAATCTTTTATATATAGTATGCACTATGGTAATTGATATTGTATTGTGACCTATAGAAATCACCTTGATGGGCAAAGGAATTTGCAATAAGAATGTGTGTATCTTATAAAGGCAATTTTTTCATGATTGAGCCCATTCAAGGCCAAGTATAGATCTACTTTAAACAAGAGGTACTGTGAGCAATGCTCACTAAGAATACCCCCCGCTTACCCCAATCTCCCAAAGGGTGTTGGTAATAGGTATAAACTACCTCTTTTCTGAGTGTAAAAAACAAATGGCATGACAAACCGAACCATATTGCTACTTCGATGTCCAGTGCGCATGATCTTTGACCTTTTGACCCCAAAATCGATAGGGAACATCTTCATCCCATGGGTAGTCCATATGTAAGATATGGTGACTGTAGGTGGAAAGGATAACGCTTTAGAGCCCGGAATCCATATTGCTACTTCGATGTCCAGTGCACGTGACCTTTGACCTTTTGACCCCAAAATCAATAGGGAACATCTTCATCCCATGGGTAGTCCATATGTATGATATGGTGACTGTAGGTGGAAAGGATAACGCTTTAGAGCCCGGAAACCATATTGCTACTTCGATGTCCAGTGCGCTTGACCTTTGACCTTTTGACCCCAAAATCAATAGGGAACATCTTCATCCCATGGGTAGTCCATATGTATGATATGGTGACTGTAGGTGGAAAGGATAACGCTTTAGAGCCCGGAAACCATATTGCTACTTCGATGTCCAGTGCGCTTGACCTTTGACCTTTTGACCCCAAAATCGATAGGGAACATCTTCATCCCATGGGTAGTCCATATGTATGATATGGTGACTGTAGGTGGAAAGGATAACGCTTTAGAGCCCGGAAACCATATTGCTACTTCGATGTCCAGTGCACTTGACCTTTGACCTTTTGACCCCAAAATCGATAGGGAACATCTTCATCCCATGGGTAGTCCATATATATGATATGGTGACGGTAGGTGGAAAGGATAATGCTTTAGAGTCCGGAAACCATTGCGTCTACAGACGGACGGACGGACGGACAACCTGATTCCAGTATACCCCCCCCCACAACTTGTTGCGGGGGGTATAATAATGGGACTTAAACTGCAGGCACTTAATAAGAATCCTTAACATCTGTATTACACTAAATGCATGCAAAATCTATCAGTGGAAAAATACTGGATATTGCATTGTGAAGTGTTGATAGTCCAGATGGATGAGGCGGCATGGGACATACCCTTTACCTCGTAATTATGTTCCTAGGAAGCCTGCTATCATATAGAAGATGGAGAGACAGCGGGAAGAGATTTGTAACAGATAGTTATTTTAACACCGGTAAACATGTGAATGAATGTATAAATATAATTTCTTGATTCATTTGGCTGATATATGATAAAATGCCAATTAAAGACTACACATGCATGTATGAACATTCTGTTAGTTTCACAGTTTGTTCAAGATCAAGCCTTTTGACTATGGAAAAATACTAGATGAAAGGAATAATATTTCACTAAGTAAAGTGTCATCATGAATCCTACCAGCATCCACTTTATAAGAACATTGGTTCCATTTGATCCCACTACTAATAAAGCGACCAGTCCTTTTGAAAGCATCCACTGAAATTCCAAAGGCATACTTCTCAAATGACTCCGCCATATCTAACTTCTTCCAATAAGTCTTCTTTCCCTTCATAAAACGGACTATCTCATATTCTATTTCTCCCTGTGTAAGCAAGAAGCATCGCAATCACACAAGTTGAAAAAGGAGTTTTTTGAAAACAATGGTCATGTAAATCAAAATCAATATTCAGTGTACATAAATCTGTATACATGTAAATGATCATAATTCGAGTCTTGATCTTCTTGAGAATTGATCTTCATTAAGATAACATAATAAAATCAACATATAGATTATATGATATCCACCCTAAATGTGACCTAACCTGGCCCCACACGCTCTGATTTAAATAAACTTGAATTAACATAATTATCCATATAATTGAGCTTCTACACAATTAAGTTTAGTCATTTCAGCAATCCGACTCTTAAAGTGGTTCTATGGAAGTTTTATCATTTCTTATCTATTTTGTAAAGGATAGAATAATTTATGCCAAATGATTAATTCTGGGTAACTAAAAAAGATCCACAGGGGAGAACAATTTTCTGGAAAAAGTCATATTGTTATATCAACTTTCATTGGAGTTTTTTGCCATATATGTGTTTGATTTTTTCCAAATTTACAATTTCAACTCAAAATCTACAATTTGTGATGCTGAAATTAACCTTTAAAGATGACCTAAACAATGTTTTCTCTATTTTAGCACTAATTTTGGTACAAATTTTGGTCTTTAAGTCCTTCAGGGCGGACCTCTTCCTAAATAAAATTATGATATTTTGATAGGTTGCAATCTTTTGAACAATTTACAATAGGAATTTTTTTTATGGATACCCCTGCTCTGGAGTCGAAAGTCACAACAACAACAAAAAAAAAAAAAAAAAAAAAAACAACAAAAAAACAAACAAAAAATTAGGGAACCTGTTTTTTTTTTTTACAACCTAGTTCATATTTATACCCTCAGTTCATTTAGTGTAGCTCAGTAGACTACACCATTGTCACTGTATGCTGAGATTCTCTTTTGTCATGGTTCTTTTTCCACCTTTTCAACACTATTTTCTAAATTTCGTATAAAAATACAGTTATGTATGTATATTTTCCTTCAATAATGTAGTTAAAATGCGTGTTCATTCTTCATATAAAAGGCATTTAACTGAAAGCAAATTGTAAATTCCCTATACAAAAATACAATAAAGGAAAACTATATCTCAATGTAGCAGACTTTGCTTAGAGGACAATAATCATTCAGTTTGTTTACTCAACTCAAGTATATGTGCCATGTATAAAAGTATGCCAAGCAAAAATTGCTGTGTTTGTCAATCAGAAATTTCTTTCAAATCTGGAAAGAGTTCTGTTATTAGAGATTTACTGAAGAACAGGTGCGTTTCCTTGCTTTATTGTTGCAAGAAAAAAACATAAGCAAGTAAGCAATTAACCAAAAAGTGATTTAGACTGGATATTACCATTACAAAAATATGAAATATCATTTCAAAATAACGAACTTAAAATGTGTATTAAAACAATACATGTATTATGCTACATCATAGTAAGAGATCTATTAAAGGTTTCCTCCAATATCCACACTCTTAAGGCATCACAATATGTGAAATATAACTTATTGCATTTGTTTGCTCTAAAGTCACAAAATAGAATGAATATGAATGAGCTTTTTGTAATGACTAAAACCAAATCCAACCTACTTCAACAAAATCTAGCTTAATAGATTTTGGCCGGTTACCCTGAATACTTCTCATTACCAGCTCGTTAGAGTTATCGCGCTTTGGTGACTCTTGTGCGTCATTGGTAAGAAAATGCACAAGTCTCGCGAGCAAGTGCGAGATTACTGGGACATAAACGAAACGGTCATACCACCCCACCCCCCCCCCTTTTTTTAAGAGTTAAAATACATGGTGTATTTTTAAATAAAATAACCATCGGTCAAACTGCATTTTTCAAATATTCTAACACAATCGTATTAAAAATGTTACATGTTTTTAAACTCCACCACACCTATTTTAAAAATTCCAAACAATGATGTTCTCTGTCCTAAATCCATCAATATTTTGTAATTTTCAAAATAGCTTAAATGAAGTTTGGAAACGCATTAGTTGTGTTAATTAGTGTTATAAACGTCTTTAAAAATGCAGTTTGGCATATATATAACTTGTTCTAAAATATGGAAATTGAAGGGGGGGGGGTGTTCGTGTACGATTACCAAGTCCATATGAACCTGTCCTAATTGTATGATAAAATAGAATGTCTTCATAGTCTGACAGACTTTAAAAACATATTAATCACATTAATTACAAGAAAGGTTCTTGTGTTGGATGTGCATATAGGTTTTTCCCTTCACAGTTCTTCTTGCGATTGATGCTTTATATCGGTCAGATTTGGCAGATTTAGTACCTTCTCTCCCTCACATAGTTTAATAAGTTCGTCTGTTTTCTTGTAAGAATAATCAATTCCTAAATTTGACTTTAGAATTTTAATCAGTGTTGTGGTTTGCAGTCGGTTATATATAATATGTATCCGATACCATAATTTATATTATGTATGCCTAAGTAATGTTTACGTATGTTGTCCCGGTAGCACGACTTTACGCGCCTTTAATTTGAAGAGTTCCACTAATGGAAATGATAAGTATTATCTTTGCCTAAAAATAATTCAATGGTTTGCATGTAAAATTTGAACAACTAACAGATGAACAAACTGTGATCAGAAAAGACTCTCAAGTTTCTAGCTAAAATGAGTGAAAACCTGAAAATGTTTACCTTACATCCACTTTGGTCTCCAATGCACCACATAATGGAGTAATTCGTGATGGAGTATGCCTTGATGTTCTCTGGGATTCTGGGAGTTGCCCACGATATATTTACCACTTTAAATTCTAAAGCCTCTACAATAATATTTTCTGCATATGGGGGACCTAAAGAAAATATAATTATTTGTGAGATGCACACAAAACAGATACTATGAACTGAAAGCAGCTGAAACAAATCTTTTACATAATAAATAATAGACATGTCATAATTGAAAAAATCTAGAACAATGAGATCTATAATGTTATTATTGTATGCAATAGAAAATGCTGACGGACAGGTTGATTACTACTATAGGAATCCAAGAGTTACTTTTAAATTCTACGAAAATCTTCTCTAGTAATCTCAAGTTATTATGTGTCATAGAAAGTGCTATTTCATTATTAGTAATAAGTTTTTTAAAGTCCCATAACTCTGTAAAGACAAAGTCAATAAATCTGAAAATCAAATGGGATCTTCCTCTTCCTATGAATTCACGACAATCTTCCCAAGAAAATTTAAGTTATCGTGTGTCATAGACAGTATTGAGACAGCGAGTACTATAGGGCACTCACCATACAATGGGGCCCTAATCAGGAAAATCAAATGCTACTCCATAATCCATTTAGAGCAATAAGTGCTTAATTTTTTAAGATATCAAACTCCTTGTGAAACACACATTAATCTATGAACTATCATTTGCAACAATTGACCAATGTGAAGTAATAAGTGCTCCTGTAGACAAATGTTCCCATCTACGATGATAAGTCACAAATCTTACAGATATTGCTAAGCAAGCAGTGATTTTCAGAGGATCAGTGCAGCATGTATTAACGGTCAGAGCTTACCATAATGGAGTGGAGCCACGTTAAGAGAGGAATCACTTTTGGTGGAAAATCCCACCTCAGTGGCTACATTGAGCTTTATCCTGGTGTTGTATTTGTTGTTGACCGGGACTATATACTCAGTCAATGAAGGATCTTCTATATACAGCGGCTGACTCTGCGTACCATTGCTCTCTATTGTTATGCGGTACTTCATGATTATGCCATTGCTGGAATTATCACTGATTTGCTGAATAGATTAAAAAAAAAGCATGATTGCAATTTACTTACATCGAAATGCTTCTGATGATAACATACAATAACCCTTTTTGGTCATTTCAAACATATACACACACTGCACTTACCTGCCAGTAGAGGGTCACTCTCGTGCAGTTAGCATCAATACAGGAATAGAAGCCTGGATCAATATTTGGTACATCACTGGGTACTGTGATAAAGAAATGAAATAAAAAGTCAAAGATGATAATCATAACAAAAAATAGTAAGCACACTTGTTTACTGATTTCTGACACATAAATTGAACAAAATAACTTCTTTGAAACAGATTTGAACAAGAGTACCGCAAACGGTGCAAAATACGCCCGTGAAATGCTTACATAGGGTGTTTTTCTTGTGCTATAACTTGTATAACTTTGCTTCAGGTAGTATCAGCCATCATGAGGCTGTGACAAACTTTCATATGAACAAAGGGTCTTAGCTTAAAGATCGAGATTTCCTCAAAATGGACCAAGTTCAACAACCTGTAATTTTTTCAAAAATGGAAGAAAATCAAAATCCTTCCCCAGATGCACATCTTCAATACCCATACAAACACTCCACAAAATAAAATGGTCCTCACTTGAAAACTGTGGGAGGAGTTGGGCGGACAAATTATGTACCCTCCATAAAATAATTTCCAAATAGACTAAGTTCAACAACCTGTAATTTTCTCAAAAATTGTAGAAAATCAAAATCCATCCCCACATGCACATCTTCAGTACCCATACAAACACTCTACAAAATAAGAAGGTCCTCACTTGAAAACTGTGGGATGAATTGGGCAGACAAATTATGTACCCTCCATAGAATATTAATTTCCAAATAGACTAAGTTCAACAACCTGTAATTTTCTCAAATATTGTAGAAAATCAAAATCCATCCCACATGTACATCTTCAATACCCATACAAACACTCCACAAAATAAGGTCCTCACTTGAAAACTGTGGGAGGAGTAGGGTGGACAAATTATGTACCCTCCATAGAATATTAATTTCCAAATAGACAAGTTCAACAACCTGTAATTTTCTCAAAAATTGTAGAAAATCAAAATCCATCCCACATGCACATCTTCAATACTCATACAAACACTCCACAAAATAAGAAGGCTCTCACTTGAAAACTGTGGGAGGAGTAGGGCAGACAAATTATGTACCCTCCATATAATAATTATATCCAAATAAAGGGGCAAAACTCCAGGAAAAAAGGTCGAAATGGATCAAAATTGCAGTATGATCTAGAGTGACCCACAAAGAAGCTACACAGCAAGTTTCAGCATGATATGTGAAAGGGAAATGAAATTATAAAGAGAAAACCCCGAACGGATGGACGGACGTAGACATCGCTGTACCATAATACGTCCCATCTAAAGATGGGCGTATAAAAATCAACATCAAGTATTATGTGGGTTTAACTTTCCATGACCTACATCCTACTAATCATTACTAAAGAGATTGTAATGGTAGTTTATACATTAGATATCAAATATATTGAATGCACCAGTGTTTGAAACAGAAATAGGTCAGAACTTTGTTTTGTGATGCCAGTCACACTAAAACTACCAGAAACTCAGTGTTGCCATCAATCGGAATCTGGAGTCGATCATTTTAACTCGCTCGCCTGGCTAAATAGTGTTGTGTGTGATATCAACAGTAACATTTCCATGGATTTCACTACCAGGGATCCAAGGCAGTGTATTGAACTAAATGAACTGTGGCACTGCTAGATTGATTGTGTTCCAGGGCTTAATGACTTGCGAGTCCATTAGGTTTTTATGTCTGCTAATCATGCCTTTATGTATCTTGATTTCAGTATATGTACATATGGCGAGAAACCATTTATCTTGATTTTATTGTCATTTATTTGCAAAATAATACTGTTGTACATATAAATCATTTGCTGTGTATTAAGTGGTTTGTCTTGTTTTTATGTATTGTTCGTTTTGTGAATAAAGATAACTGTTCGTTTTGCAATTACGTCTGTTCATAACAAACCAGACTGTTAATTTATTTGTTTAGCAAAAAGGTTTGTTGATTAAGCATTTAATGTCATTTATTTTAAAGTTTTTATGATCATTGAAATTATATTAAGTGTTTGTTTTCTCTTATATGGTATTTTTTACCCTTTCAGCTGCCCATACAGGCAACCAGTTGAAGGAAGTTGGCTCCTCAGCCTTTAAACATAATCATGCAGGATGTTAGGTACTGGTTCAATGCATATTTCATTGGTTTAAACATCTAGTTGAAAATTTTTAATTTGTCCATTAAAATTTTGAAATGGTTTGGAAAGGACTACATTTCGTTCAGAAGGAATGTTTAATGAAAAATCTGCACAAATTTATTCAATATATCGCCAATATCTATATTCCTAGATGTGTATTTTAAATTTGTAATTCATGATTGATATACAAGTAGTAGAGACTTGGAACAAATTCAGATGTTGTGAATCAATTAATTTGGTTAATCTATTTTCAAAATAAACATCAATATTAATTCCCCTGATTTTTTAAAATTGAAAATTGAGTACTTTGGCCAATAATTAAAATTTTTAACCTATTACCCCATCTTCTTAATGTTCCATCTTAAATTTTGAGACAAGACTTTTTAAAACTGTTGTGTAATTTGAAAAATTGATGATAAGATGTTCTTTTGAACTCTTTTAAAATTATACATAAGATGACAATTTTCCCTATTTGAAGTGCAAAAAGGTCATTGTTTAGCATTAATCTATTAGCATTAAACCTTTTTATATTTATATTGTTAGAAGACATGAGTATGTGTTCATTTGATGTAATGATTGGTTTCTATTGCTTATGTTGTGTTGATACCATTGCAGACATAGCTAGTTTATGCAAATAAATCATAAGTAAATTTCAAGTGCAAAAAGGTCAAGTTTTACTCACTGTAGCTAATTACCAAGCAATATGACCCCAGTTTAAAGTTTGACAAACCTCTTCCATGTAGAAATTAAAAATATACTTTCAAAAATATTGACAATACTGCAAAACTCAGGTGCAAACTTCTTCAATCCCTGCAGTTCAAGATAAAAGCAACCTACCATCTTGTAATGTGGTGTTGCTGACAACTGTGGTGTCAGACCAGAAACCTGTAGACTTGTTATTGACCAATGGAATGGCATTTATCTGTATTGTATAATTCCTGTATGGCAGCAAATCTTTCAAAACGACATCCCTTCCTGTTGTATTCACTTCCTGTAAAACAAGTCCAATTGCTCATATGTATTAACTTCTACTGACTACCTATACATGTACCTTTCATATCTGAGAGAAAATAAAATACATTTTAGTTTGGATGAAATGTGCTTCAGTACTGATTTTCCAAGAGTAAATATTCATATGCTGAGGTCCTTTTGAAGGCTTTGCTTGTTAGACAGTTTGATTTTGAATGAAAATAAAAAAAATTCTCATAGGAATCAATAAATGGATTACATTGGTGGATTATCTAAGTACCAATCATGTTAACTATCATTTTAAAAACTAATATTGAATGCCAGTTTGTTTGTAATTTACTTCTGGTATATATCTTTTGAAAAATGAATAGAAAATAAATCAACAGTACATGTATTTCTACACATGCCAATGACCTTGACCTTCAGAATACATATCTAATACTGTTATTTCATGCTTTATGCTATGATTAAGTTAAGGAGTTTTTATCATACCGATACATTTTACAAAGATTGGAAAGCTATGGGATATACGTTCTTGCAAGTCAATGGTATTTGGTCCACTCTGCTTCCCACAAACCTTGGCAGATTACACCACTAAATCTCCGGCACACAGTGGCAACACCTAGCAAATGTTCTAAATTTTTAACTTTATAATCTAGCCAGTCGGGAAACAGCTTTCAAAATACTGTCAGTTAGTAAATATAAACGAATTCCAGTTAATGCTGCAAATGTTGATGTTTGTTTCGAATAATGTACATGTTTATAACACAAGTTTAAAGTAATTCCACCACTGTGTGACATCATAGGTTTTTGCGAAATCTTTATTTCATGAAAATTTGTGCAAGATAGAAACATATCTTTTGGAGGAATTCTATTCCCTGGGTATTATAAAAAATCTGGTAAACAATTTGATATCCTGGTATTACTCTACTGTACATTTATTATACAATGATTTCATGATATCCACAATTAATTCATATATATTTATCAAGCAGCAAGCAGTCTTTTGAAACTGTTGAAATTAAATGTTGTCATTTTAACCAGTTTTCAAGTATTTTTACTATGCTATTTAATGAAAATGTGCGATTTTCTCATGTTGATACTAACTTTTGTTTTTGTATGTCTGACATCTTTAAAAATCTGGCAACATAAATATTTTCTTCAGTTATTGAATATATTAATCTATAATAAGTGGAAATCAATACAGCTTTTCTACTTTGAACCATTAATTCTGATAAGTCCCATGAGGGTGTAGCTACCTTAACTTCTTTAACTTGTTTTAACTTGGTAAATCATGCATGTCAGACATATTGGGACAAACTGTCATTTTGACATGAACTGTAACTTCAACACGTGTTTAAAAAATTTAAACGAAGGTGAAAATCTTACCTTACATAATTTCAGTAGTAAATGCAACTAACAAAGGTCCATCGAAAGGATTAATAAACTAAACAGCTGAAACACACACGCTGACGTCCATGTTAAGCTATTTTTCATTGCATGGTTTTAAGATTGAAACTTGCGAGCCAATAAAAATTTGGTCTCAGTTCTAGTGGCATAATCTGTCTGTGGAGAGCAGAGTGGACAGAAAACCTTTGGCTTGTGAAGATGTAGGGCATGGTGTGGGATATCAAAAAAGGGTCTCCAAAACTGAACTCTATTCAGTCCATGGACTCATTTTCTTTAGTACTTTATTTCAGCAACATAAGGGATAATATAACTAAGTAAATTATGAAACATTAAATTCGATAAATGCATGAAGAACTGTAATCAAGGTGTGAAATTTTTCCTCTATGCTGTTATATTCTGTGCATTGATGAAACTTACAGATATGAAATTAAAAATAATTTCCAGTCTTAAAACTGAATATTCAGTCTTTTATTCATATAACCTCATCCTGGGATCCGGTAGCTTTGGTCACATTCGTAAAACTCTTAGGGAGACAGGATCATGAAATAATGCTCCCCTACTCCATAAGTACTTCATATCAACTAAACAATAAAATGCTTTCTTTGTTGTTTCATTGGGTGATGAAGGTAGCAAGCATTGCAAAAAATATTCATAACCCACATAAGCATGTTTATTTGACTTCAACATATCAATATTATATATGGATTAAATCAATTTAGATTTTTTACTCTAGTCTATTCTCAATACATGGTCATGAATCCAAGTGACCTAAATATGTTACCGTTTTGTCAAGTAATATCATTTCAATGGTTTTGATCTCTGAGGTAACATAATTTAGATAAGATGGCTTTGTGAAGCAAAATGCCTCTGAACATACATGTTGGCCTATATAATGTAATAAAGAAATGTGACTAAGGAATTCAGACTATAGATCACTGAGGTCCAGTGACAGAGATCACCGAGGTCCAGTGACAGAGATCACCGAGGTCCAGTGACAGAGATCACCGAGGTCCAGTGATCACCGAGGTCCAGTGACAGAGATCACTGAGGTCCAGTGACAGAGGAAGGCTGGGTTAATCAGTCTGACTACTATACACTGAAAATGATGCTAATAAACGAAAGTGTCACTCACGTTGTACCTATACATGTACTAGTAATTGCAGTGTGTATTCAAGTACCTTCCATACAGGATTTTGATGAAAATTGGGATTGATAGCATAACGAATCCTGAACAACTGTGGCTGAAATTTCATTTCTACACTCCATTTTAAATGAATAGAACTTCTATTGGCTTCAGCAGACACCGAGTGCACTTTGGCAGGTTTCACTGCAACAGAAATATCAATCCCAACTTAGACATTTCCTGCTCTACAATACACAGCATTCCTGCACTAAAACATGCTGCTATTAGTAACATATTTTGACTCAGCTCCATTCATACAATCAAAGTCAGTCTACTTGGAAGATTCTAAATGTCTTGCACAATAAAAGGATACATGTATTTATAAATTCAAGACATTCACTTATTGTTATGTCATGCAGGTTTTACCGATTGAGTTGGTGTGGAACTCGGAGGAAATATTTGCTGAATGGAGAGTCTTTGTATTGTTGACAGTGAGAACAAAGTAATAGTGCCCAATAAACATAGGGGAATTCTTTTTGTCCTCAATGACACAGGTAAGAGTTCTGCCAGTCACTGACAAGTCAGGACATAGGCTCCATGACTCTGTTGTTCTAAAAAACAAAATAATGAAATAATGAGATACCAGCTTGGATATAGGGTTTTAACGCACACAGAATGACTGTGTATCATGCAACTCAGTCTTTTTATTATCCATAATTTGTTACAGCTTGTGAAACATTTTAACAGTGTACTTCATGAAATATGACAGGGAAACAGTAATTTGAATAAAAATTCTCACATAAACTGCTGCACAAAACAGATGTACTTCATGCTTACTAGTAATAAGACTGTAAAATAGGAAAAAACTTTTACTTTCCAAGCTGTAACACTTAACAAGTTGTTGTTACTTCCTTACACTTACAATCTACACCCCAGTGAGATATTGTTACTTCCTTGTACACTTACAATCTACACCCCAGTGACTTGTTGTTACTTCCTTACACTTACAATCTACATCCCAATGAGATGTTGTTACTTACAATTTACACCCCAGTGAGATGTTGGTACTTCCTTACACTCACAATCTGCACCCAGGTGAGATGTTGTTACTTACAATTTACACCCCAGTGACTTGTTGTTACTTCCTTACACTTACAATCTACACCCCAGTGAAATGTTGTTACTTACAATTTACACCCCAGTGACTTGTTGTTACTAACACTTACAATCTACACCCCAGTAAGATGTTGTTACTTACACTTACAATCTACACCCCAGTGAAATGTTGTTAACAATTACACTTACAATGTACACCCTAGTGAGATGTTGGTACTTACAATTTACACCCCAGTGAAATGTTGGTACTTCCTTATACTTACAATCTACACCCCAGTGAGATGTTATTACTTCCTTGTACACTTACAATTTACACCCCGGTGATATGTTATTACTTACACTTACAATCTACACCCCAGTGACTTGTTGTTACTTCCTTACACTTACAATCTCCACCCCAGTGAGATGCTGGTACTACATTATACTTACACACTGTACATCAAACTGATAAAAGTCATCAAATCCTGTTGTCTGTACTCCACATGGAGGTCCCATTTGCACTCCATCCTTTCCCAATTATACACCTTGCATTTCCCTGAATCTGGAAGTTGTGGTCTGTCTATAAAATACAATGGTACCCATTCAATAGCTTTGCCAGCACAAGGGAATTTAATTTAATCATCTTACTGGATCATCTGATTCTAAGATTTGTAACATGCTCATCAACTTTAAAATTGAAACTCAAAATACATAATTAACAGCTTTTCTAATGATATAATCCATCAAGACATTCTATTTTGGACTGTTTCACTTGATTTTAGTACTGAAATTTCTACCAATTTGACTATAGTACTGAAATTTCTACTAAGTCTGATATAATGATATATTTTATTTTGGACTGTTTAATTTGACTATAGTACTGAAATTTCTACTAAGTCTGGGGTGTTTTATAACTCTATCTCAGAGGGAAAATTACTATCCCTGCTATATCAAATAAATTCTAAAATTGTTCAAGGTGTTCTTACATATTAGAAATTGTAAGAATTACCTCTATCTTGCATGCTTTAAAATATCAAACAAAATTTAGCAGATTATGATTAACCCGTGAATTTTACCCGATATTTCATTAAAACTTAAATTCATACAAGATTGATGCAACAAACTAACAACAACAAAAACTTTATGACAAGCTGAGATTCGGTTTAATGGTGTCTCACGTGTTTCATACTAATTGTTAGAACATTCTTTACATACTGATCTTGACTACAGATTAATCCATTTACCTGATCAACATATAGGGCTAATGACAAGTGTGACCCATCAATAAAGGATGATTACTCCTATACATCTTTGGTGTTTTCAGAGGTCTGTTTGACCAACTCTCAATTCTGTATTCTTTATAGGATTTATGAGATTGAATAATGGTTTTTTATCTCCACTTTTCATGTAAAACAAAATATGCATTTTCATATAGAACAAAATTAACATGGGGAAGGGGGCATTGTATTTGTACTAGTACAGACAAACAAAACATAATCTTTTGTTGTGACCGAGTGTGTTGCATCACTGAAGGATGTACCACTGTAACAGAACTAAAATAAAAACAAGATGTGTTTGTGAAACACTGATGCCACCATATGACCAAACTATGCATTTATTTTTTCTTACAGATGTGTGGTAGTGGAGAGGATGATTTTGAAAAATTGACACTTTTTGTCCAGTCCTGAAATTTATAATTTAAGTGCCCCTTGTCCAAAAGATTCTTTATACCAAATTTGAAAAGAAATGGAAGGGTATTTATTCAATTGTTAACACACAACAGATGACAACAGATGCAGACCAATAGCAATAGGTCACCTAAGTGACTAAGGTGACCTACAATAAACTTTCAAAACTACATTGGATGCATTATAGGACCCCTACATCAGTTCAAATGTAAGAAAGATAAACTGAAACTCTACACAGATTAAGTATTTCCCTACTGATGTCCTTGAAATTACCCTGACCAAGCTGAAAAACTGATGGTCAGCAAGGAGTGCATTATTACCCAATATACAAAGCTCATCATTATTTTCTGAATATTTCATTTAAGTCAGCAAAAAACCTAATCACTACAAACAAGTACTGACATTCAACAGCTGAAAAGTCAAAGGTTGATGGTATACACCTGTTTCAAATAAATCGTTTACATATGCTAAAATATTTACATTCCAAGGTGTTTTTCTTTAGAAAATATTCAAAATTTCAGTGACAGCATACATCTGTAGAAAAACATTACATCAACAAGTCATCAAAATGTCCAATAACCATGTTAACATCGTAATGCAAATCTAACCCATTACATTTAAAAATGTACCACTTAGGCTATTCTTCTCAACTCATAAACTGATAGAATGTCATAGGAAATCTTATGGATTATGTATAAGTATAGCGTAAAATGCTCTCCAAAATGGAGAAGGGGTGGGGCCTTTTGTGTTTAAGAGGGTGGAGCTTCTTGAGTGAATTTCAACACATGACCTATATGATCTGTCACTCATGGTGACTGAAAGGTCAATAAATTGCACCGCTAGGGTGATGCATATCTATGTTTGCATGCATGAAGTCGTAAGCGATTCCAAAATGAGGCCATAATGATCTACTTTGTGATCACATCCCCCCCCTCCCCCCCCCCCCCCCCACACACACACCAGATGTATCAACTAACCAAGTTTGATGGTCCTTTCACAATGTGAAAAATAAAGATCCAGATATAATTTGAGCATGTGTAACCATAAAATTCCAAAATGAAGCTGGAGTGAACTACATGATACACCTTCCATCAAAATGCATCAATTTTTTTACCGACCAAGTTTGACAGTCCTAGGCCTCACAGTACGAAAGATATGACCCAGTCACAAAAAAGCTAACAGACGGACAGCTGAGAGAGCCTGTACCATATTACAACCTGTTAAAAGACGGGCATATAAAAAACCATCTCGGTTGTAAAGTGTCTAAGATCATTTGATGCATTACTTACAGACATTATAGTCTTTAAATTTAAGATAATTATTCAGCCGGTACTCAGTCCACTTTCTTGTACATTTCATGTTAAGATAGATTCTAGATCTATACTCGGCTTTAAATGGACTTAAGTCATAAAAAAATTGCCTTTACAGGAGACATATATATTCTAGCAATAGACTGAAATAAAAAGATATCTGTTAGGGGTGAGATCAAAAGATCGATGTCCGATAAAAATCTAAATTCAAATAGTTAGGGGGGATAAAATCTTCCGTAAGTTTTTGTCATCAGACATCAATTACACATTAGTGGAAAAAGAAAAAAGACAAGTCACTGTTAAAAACCGCACATAAGGCCAAATAAAATTAATTGATAGATTATCATCCCCGCCTGCCCGTCAAAAAAGGACCCACCCCAATTTTTTTTTTATTTTCGCAAAAATTATGATTTCATGCAAGTGTCAAAATTGGTTATTTTTTCCAATACTTACGGACTAAACCTTGAATAAATTGTTTTTACATATCCAATTATTGTCTAAAAAAAGGATATGTTTAAAAAAATCATATGTTGACACTTTAGAAGCTATATAAACTTTACAAAACAGGTACACCCCCCAAAAAAAACTTCCTTGAAAATTTTATACATATTGCCATACTTTTATAAATCATTTGAAGTTTAAGTATATATTTAAAACCTTGGATATAATGCATGCAGTTTGCAATTATGCTTTAAAGTTTACATTTTCCCCATATTTTTTTGAAGAGAAGGCTATTCTCTACAGTGCTCCCTCGATATATTGATATATTGCCCCCCCCCCCCCCATTCGATGTTTTTTTTTTTTTATAGTTGTAGTTTCATATTTTTTGTTTTCCAATTTCAAGAAAGGGAGGAGATTAATGTACATGTATATCAAGCAACCTATTCATTTCAAACCCAGGTGTTCTTTTGGCAAGAAGACAATTATTAACAAAATACTGTCTACAAAAAATATTGCCATGTTAATCAATTTGTAAATTTATTTCCAGCAAACACCTATTCTACCTGATTATGATAGGAGTGTGGGTCATGAATTTGATGCATTCAGTCTCTGTTATTTAAAAAAGCTGTACCACATATTGACATGTAAAGCTCATTAAATTTGATTTTATTCGCCTCTGTGAAGGCTCTACCCATATTTGTTTCAACTGCCTCAAAACATTCTAACCACATTCCAACAGTCTGAGGTCTGAGGATGTCGGAAATTAAAAATGACAGCTGCAATAGGCTAGTGTTGGAATTTACACAGATGCCCGATCCCTAGCTTGTACCCTCCAACACGTTCTCGAGGCCCAACCTCCTCTCTATTTTGGAGCTCCATTGTCAGCATTTTACACCGAGCTAGGTATAAAACAACGAGCATTTATAGACTTTATTGCTGTCTAAACCATTCCTTTGTCAAATAAAATATCTATTTAACTAATACATGTACCAAGATTAGCCATTTTATGAAACACTGGTCAACATACCATGAATAGACTTTTCTTCATTTGTCACTACAGCATAATTATTGACTAGAATGTGACTGTGTGACCCCTGTTTAAAGTTATAAGTTTGCTGAACATTCAGAGTCTAACTTTTTCCACAATTAAAGACTTTATGATGTTCTCAGTCATCAGATGGTTTAGAACAAGAGGAAAGCATTTTTTTCCAATTACCGTACACATTATAACCTTTCATTGACAAGGTTATCAAATATTTTTCCTCAAATCTTTTCTTTGAGTAATAAGCATTTACCTTAGATTCTAATTCAAAGCATCTTTACTTTGAAGATATGTAATTCCTTTTGTTCGACAACTGGTCTGTCCTAACTACTAAACAAGAACACAATACAATAAAACACAGTTGTAGTGAACCTTTACGACCAGTGAAAAACAGTTTGTTATTATATCTAATTCATTTTTCTCGTTATTTTCTTATTTTCCTCTCATAGTGGAATTAATATGACTTCGCAATGAGCGTGAATTCATTATAAGCGTGTTTGTTATAAGTGTGTTTTACTGTAACCCCCTCCCTCCTCTTATTGTTGGTACACCAAGTTATCAGCCCAACATGAAACTATGAAAGATGAATTCTCTTATCATTTTAGGCACTTTGTAGTTAAAGGTTTTGTTCAAAGTAAAGAATATTTAGGACAAATAAATAATCATCAGACAAACTAAATACAATTATGCCCCATTCTACCATGGTTATTTTAAAGATCAGAGGAATGTTGCAGTCATTATTTTACGATATACCTTCATACGTATTAACTAATCATGAGAAAATTGCTTGCACTTCATGTTTTGTTAATACAACAATAAAGTCGATAACTGGATGCAGGATAACCTCCTCAGTCTGGAAATGTTGTTTGAAATATAGAAGCTTCAGCCAGCGCTTTGACTTTTGTGTTTTAAAAGAAATGTTACATTTCTCAACCTCGGAGGTTATCCTGCAACATACACGAAAACACGATTTTTATTTCTTAAATCTTCAAGCTTGGGGCATGAAAATCATCATTTTGACAAATTAATTATGTTTTGGAGACTTTTAAAGCTAAATTTCAAAAAAAATTCTTTTAACTTACATTCAATTTCTAAAAAGATTTGATCAATTAGGCATTGATCATATAAACACATGTAGTGCATGTACTTGTTTTCCTTGCTGGCTGTTTGGTTTACAACATCACTTATGGTTATTCCAATGTTTGGAGGGTTATCCAAAGGTTTGCCTTTCAGAGTCCTGTCACTGGAGCCCACTTTCAGTTTTGATGCCTTGAAGTACAACAAACTCTCACTCAAAACTTGCAAACTGGCATCTCCATTGACTGTACAGGTTACATTTATGACTTCACCAAAGTAGACAACTGGAGAATTGGAATGGATTTCTGCAATGAAAAGGTGAGAAATATTTCTATTCGAAAGCTGTATGGTCCGAATGACAACATTTTTTTTCCACCATGTAAAAACGCTATTAAATCATCGCACGTATGTAGTTATGAGGGTGTACATGTATGACATATCATATATTATTTCACATGTTTTAACCAAAATTATTTGATTTGAAATCAATGTTTACAAATAATCACATCACTCTGACATTTCAAGTGACAGTCGTGTGACCAGTTCAAACTTCAGATCATCGGTGGTCTTATCTGTGTAAAGCTGTGTATTTTGTTATAACAGTACCATACCATAAGTTTAACAGAAATAAAGAAATATCAAATACCTCTTAGTAATTCGTTGTTTTACGCTCTTTCAGCCTTAAAACTAGACAGTTGTGTATGAGTTAATACATCATGTTGGGATTCCCCTGACGCGCGTGGGTCTATTTATAGACGTCTAACACTGTATAATTTATGCGCTATCTGGAACACCTCGGGCCTTTCACCGAACACATTGTGTTTTGGGTGAAAGGCCCAAGGTTTTCCGGATGATTTATATATGTAACACACTATATTTACTTTCTAAATAATATTCTCACTGTTTTCTTTTACATGCAGATGTTTTCAAGCATGTAATTAAGGGAAAACATAATAACTTTATAAAGTAAAATATGACAATATAATGTTAAAACATGTCTTGACACAAGGTGAGACAGAAAGTAACAGTAGCTCTCTGGGAATTTCTCTGCAATTCTCTTTCGACTTTTGATGAAATATTCAGAATATTTGATTTGTACACGTATAGTTTTTTAATCTTAATGTTGATAAGCATTGCAGGTACTGAGTACATACGTATACAATGATAAAATGCAATTATAGTGGTGAGAGTGCACAAAGTTCAATGTCATATAGTTCATACAAAGATGTCACCCAGTGAGGTACAAAAATATTTGACAATTTTTTCCATATCACTGTCCTGTCTATCCTTAATATACTCCATAATCATGGTGTTTAGTCTCACAACTGAGTTGACACATGAAAGCATGATCTGCATATGATCAATTTTTAATTTTAATTTTAATCTAAGACAGGCTTCTGACAAATAAGTTGATGTTACAGGGGTTTCACCAGTCTTTTTTAAAGTCAGAATTTTGAAAATTCTACTGTCATTATAATGATCTTATATATGCAAAGACAATCTGTCATTATGTCAAACACTGTCTGATGAGTTTCATACTAATTGTTAGGCAATTATTTACCTACTGATTTTGACTATGGATCATCAATATAGAGTGCTCGCAGCAGGTGTGCTTACTTCTTCTTGGCAACTGATTCCACCTCTGTTGTTTTCAAGGGTCCATGTATGCCCTATTTTCCATTTTGTATTCTTTTTAACATTAATGAAATTGATCAGTGTTCGTTACCTTTTTCTTTTAAGCTCCACCTTGGGGTCTGAACCCCTGACCATGCTGCCTCAGGGGCCATAAAAAACAGTTTAGTGAAAGATTTAATAAAAGATAATGTATTTCTCATTATGTGAGCCATGAAACCTACCACATCTGACCAGAATCCCTTATTAAACCAAGGGATTATGAATTGAACAATTTTGGTAAATGTTGCTAAAACATTGATGCTACAGTCCCCCAAGAAGTTGAATATTAAATGATAGGGATATAAAGTACACAATACTCCAGTCAGGAAGTGTTCCTTCCAACAACGGAACAAACAACAACTAAGTCAGTTTCAAGTCAGCGGACGATTCTTTTCTAAATTAGCTCACTGCAACTTAAGTTTTAGATTGTAACAAATTTTTCTTCAAGACACATCAACTGACAAGGTTTAATAGCTGTACCTAGTCATCATTGTACTCAAATTTAAGGTAAAAAAGGGGTTTACAAAATGGTCATTATTATTCTTAACTGAGGTCACTACAACCTACTTTTAGGTCATGATACACCTTCTCCTAAGTTTTGATAATTCTATACCAATATCCAAGTTATGAGCCCAATGGGTTTTACATTGGTTGCAATATCCTAGTGGTTTGTGTGCTCATTTAGCAACCAGGATGTCCAGGGTTCGATTCTCCATCCTGGCACTACGTAAATCAGATGTCCAGGGTTCGATTCTCCATCCTGGCACTATGTAAATCAGATGTCCAGGGTTCGATTCTCCATCCTGGCACTACGTAAATCAGATGTCCAGGGTTCGATTCTCCATCCTGGCACTACGTAAATCAGATGTCCAGGGTTCGATTCTCCATCCTGGCACTACGTAAATCAGGATGTCCTGCATTCGATTCTCCATCCTGGCACTACGTAAACCTAAAACGTTTAGCATAGGTAATGCCTGTTCCTTTGCCATGTGCCTGGCACTAGAGGTGAAAGTCACTGGTCTTTCCTTATAAACAAATGTAATGGCAAGATATAGGACACTCACTGCTATGGACTTGAGCATTATCCATAGGTCAAAATTTATAGCACTATAAACCCACAGTTGGTGACACTTCTATATGAATAGAAAAAAATTCAAATGGGACACAATACAGCATACAAACAAACAGGAAACATTTGCTCATACCATTCTTATTCTTGACTGAGGTTAATGTGATCTGGCTCCGGGATCATGAAACTGTCTTAAAGTTAAGTCAAAATTTTGACTTTCAATTAAGATTTGAACTTAGCTAAGATTGCTGACTTAAATGGATCACAAAACGAACTTAAGTAAATCTTAACTAAGATTGTCTTAACTTAAGTCTAAGTCTAGAATCTTAAATTGCTATAGCAACAAGGAACTCTTTTGCGTAGAGGTAACAAAAAGATATAAAAAATAAATGACTTAAACAACATAGTCAGTGTCTAAAACGTCTAGTTTATGATCACTAATGCTGACGCAGGCACATACATGTACCAACACCCCCCCCCCCCCTTATTAAAAAGAAACATATTTTCGTTATTACATACATGTGCATACAAATTTTGATGTATTGACCCCGTCGCCTCCCTCTTTCTAAAAGTAGTAATGAATGAAAGTTGAAATGTAAGAGTGATTGAAGCGATCATTTTATTAAATTCAATGTCTTTATTATTTTGTCGACTGTGTGCGTACATGTAGCAAAGAAGGATAACTCTAATTAATTTCAAATTCGGGCTCGGACTGCACATTATTCGTGTGCAAATGCAGACTGCAAGTAATGATTGTTTTCTTCTTCCACATTGTCAACAAACTCAGTCAGGTAAATACATGTACATTTGTAGTCGTAACTTTTTAGTGAAACGGTCGTATGTGTACGTGCTACTTTCACATTTACATCTACTTTACGAACTACAATCAGGCAGTGAAACGGACAATCGGGCGATCAATCCTGCGATATTTTGATCACATAAGAAGTCATATTTATGCCTATATATTTGAAAACGACCGCTCTCAATTTTTCTGGGCTAGCGGTGTTATTTTTCGATTACATGGATTTGACTTCTTTTCCTGTAAACAAACTTTTTATGTCAATACTCTGCTTAGAGAAAAACAATTTTTTTTTTCATTATATGATTTTCAACGTCAAGATCCTGTTTTCGATCTACCGACAGTCTATTGTTTCTTAAATAAATGATTTGTCCGCTTCATGGTAGGGACAGACATCTTCAACGACGGACATCACGTTGATTTTCTCTTACTCGCCTCAAAAATGCAACCAGCGCGGCCATTTTGAACGAACTTAGCGATAGTCTTAGAAAGTTAAGACAGCTCCAAGCCAGTCTTAAAATTTAAGACAAAATACCAATCTTCAGCCTAAGTGATTTTTTTGTGATCCACTTTAAGACCAGTCTTAAGATTTAAGTGCAACTTTATTGATTTAAGACAATCTTAAAGTTTAAGACAGTTTCATGATCCCGGAGCCTGGTATTAGTTTGCTAAACACCTTCCCTATAACAGTTTTGAAAAGATTTGATGATTGTACACCTTATAGTACAATGTCATCTGATTATAAAACTGTTAATGATGCCACCGTAACTTAAGTTCTGATCTAGACACACCTTTCCCTGGCAAGGTTGGATGGTTCCTGGGCTCATATTGATATTTAAAAGACAGAACCATGCAGAAAAGCTAATGAACAGATGGATGGAAAAATGCATTCACAAACCATTAATGGGTTCCTCAGATAGATGAGGATATATAAAGAAAGATTTCAATAGGTCAGCCTGAAGGACTTAAGGGATCAAAAAATCTCATCTAATTCATAAAATATCCAACAATAGAATGTAACAGCCTCTATCTATACGTATTGTTTATGGTACGTGATAAATGAAGCAAAGACAAGATTACATCAAATATTTAATGATACTCGGGCTATAATGAAGAAATCATTAATGTGGGTAGCACTGTCATGGATCAATACATCATACATAGGTTGTGATAACCACTGATAATAATGCAATACTATCTGATAAGATGATAAAAATTAAATATTAAATATATTATCTCCCATTTAACCAATATGCATAATATTTATAACTTTCCCTGGATCATATTTTTTCTGTTTAAAAGGTTAACCCATTTAAACTCCAGGAAGTAACTGATCATAAACGATTATTATACAATGAATCATTAATCATTATCTGGATGAAAGATGAAGATAACGAACAGTGATCAATCTCACAACTCCTATAAGGAATACAAAATAGAGAGGGGGCAAACACGGACCCCTGGACATACCAGAGGTGGGATCGTGTGTCTAGGAGGAGTAGCATCCCCTGTTGACCGGTCACACTTGCTGTGAGCCCTTTATCTTGATCAGGTAAACGAAGTAATCCGTTGTCAAAATCAGTGTGCCAAGAACAGCCTAACAATCAGGATGAAACACATCAAACAGCATTTGACCCAATTATAATTTGCATTGGCAAACTAGATCATTATAAACCATCCTAGAACTTGCGAAATGCTGACTTTAAAGGAGACTGTTGACACTTGTAATATCAACTTGTTTGTCAGTAGCCAGCCTTGATTTAAAAATTTTGTTTGATTTTTTATTTTAAAAATAGAATTATTCCATATCAGGTAACTTTCAAAATAATAGAATCCTAGGTACTCAATAATTTATTTCAGCAGATTTCTGTCCAGCCAATATCCTTTACAAATTAAATGATTTTTGCAGCTTTTTTTATTGATTCTTTGCAGTTAACACATCCAACTCACCCAAAACTGTCAGACTTACATTTTTTCAAGAGAACAAATATTTTCCATTTCTATCCAACTGACTCTTTTTGGGGATTTCTTGGTTATATAGATTTTTCGATAAACTATTAAGTGTCTTGATCATGAGTCAAATTAGCTGTAACAAGACTGCTACACATAGCCATATGCCCGCCACTGCTACAAAAAAAAGTTTAAGCGCAAAAGTTCCATAACTCCTGTAAAATCTGTAGAATCAAAATTGCTGTGTAATATGATAAACTACATACATCCAGCAAATTTGAACAAAATCCGTGAAGCGGTTTCTGAGGAGTTGTGTCCACAAAATGAAGTGTGACATGTGGACACACGGACACCAGTATTTCTATGTCCCACTGAGCATTGCGGCATGGGACAAAAATGGCATTTAAGAATGCATGTGATGGTTCAAGCAGTATAGTTTTGTCAGTGACTCTTGATTCTAATAGAAAATTACAACAAGAGGCTCATGAGCCACATCCCTCACCCGAGTCGCCCTGGCAATGTTGATATTCAGCTGTTGTGAATTTTTAGATTTTTATCAATCTTTATTCCCATGAAACATTTTGACCCCATATTACGGCCCTAACCTAGCCCCAAAGGATCACAACATAACTGAAAATTAATTCACATAACAGAGATGCCTCAACACCAATATGAGTAATAAACATAATTTTGCTGTTTTGAGATCAAACTGGCCATAAGGTTTAAAACTGAAGTATAACAAGGTCCTGCCATAAAGAATATATTTACAAAATATGAAAGCCCTAACTTAAATAATTCAGGAGATATTGCCTAAGTCAGGTTTTTAAAAAAAAAGTAAGTCAAACTCCAAAGTCAATAGATCAAACACTGTCCTGTTATAAAGAATCTATATACGAAAATAAAACTGTACCCAAAATAGTTCAGACATATACTTAAGAGGTTGTTTTCTTAAATGTAGGTCACATTCTGAGTTCAAGGTCACAAGGTCAAAGGACATGATATGAAATGAAAGGTCTTGCCATAAGAAATTCATATACAAAAAATGAAAGATCTACCTTAAATGGTTCAAAACATAATGAATATGTCAGATTTTTATTAAAAGTAGGTCAAACTTTTAGGTCAAGGTCACAACACCATTGAATACATGAAAGGTTTTACCATAAAAATGTATATACAAAATATGAAAGCTCTAGCTAAAATAGTTCAAGATTTACCCTATATATTATCAGTATATAAAACTTCGATACCATATTGTGGCCCCACCCTCCCCCTGGGGATGATAATTTGAACAAACTTGAATCTACTTTATGCCATGAAACTTTCATGTAAATTTCCACTTTTCAGACCCAGTGATTTTTTAGAGGATTTAAAACACTTTCCCTATATATTTGCATGTGAAACTTTGATCACCTATTGTGACCCCACCCTAGCCCCAGGGGCCATGGTTTTAACAAACTTGAATCTGAGCAAAGCTTTCATGTAAATTTCAACTTTACTGGTCCAGTGGGTCTTGAGAAGAAGATTTTTAAATGACTCATCCTATTTTTGCATTTTCATGATTACCTTCCCTTTGAAGGAGGCTTGGGCCTTCATTTGAACAAACTTGAATCCCCTTTACCCAAGGAAGATTTGTACCAAGTTTGATTGAAAATGGCCCAGTGGTTCTGGAGAAGAAGATCAAAATGTGAAAAGTTAATGGACAGACAGACCGACAAAAGGTGAGCTGACAAAAGCCATGGTCCCAAAAAGTGTGCAACAAATCATACCAACAGATACTTAGTATGCTGAGGCAGAAGACTGATGAAACATTGATAAAGTTGTAAAAGTAAATGTACTCAAGAGGTATTGAAACACATTTACCTTCTTATGACAGAATAAAGAATGTTCATGATTTTGACAAGAACCTGAAAAATGTCAACATTAATATAAAGGATATATTGCAAAGAAACATCAAGCAAGGAGCGCCTTTGATGTTTGGATGATACCATCTGTGGAATTGAAAGCCACACCCTATACCCATGTCTGACCTATGTATGATCAATAAATCTATTTCTATAAAATACTTCAGTTTCAGTGTTTGAATACTGCCAGGTGTGAACTGAAATGTAATAGAGTATATAATCACCTTTATCTAATAAATTTTAATTCTCAATGTTTGTCAAAAAAAAAAAAAAAAACACCAAAAAACCCCAACAACAACCCCCAAAAAACTACCTACCTACCTACTCAAATCTAAAATGATGAGTTGCAATACCGAAAAAATTCAGAGATTTAGTGTATAAAACTCTTTCTATTCAATGTAAATTTATGGAATTCACAAAGATGAGAAAGTGTTAACTTTCTTCCCTCAATTTTTCTAGTATATCAACTGTTGGAGAAAACGACAGGTTTCACCCCAACCTCGCACTTTACTGTTAATTAATTAAGACCTACATACGGAACTGTCACTGTTATGTGTCAGAGCAAAAACAACTTTTATCACACAGACTAAATGTTCCACACAGCATGCTCCAGCTATACATGTCTCAGCCCATCATCATATCTAATGAAGATGTCATGGTTTATTCCTTCAGTAGTGCAATATACTGAGAAAAACTTTACACTAAACATACGGATATAGGTCAAATGGCCTAGCTATTACTTCTACACTATGGAGTGTGCTTCAGGTATCTTTAATTTAAAGATCCTTCTTAATGCCAAAATTGATGGCGTGGGTTGTTGTCGATTCCAATATAGCAACAAAAATTGATTTTGTAATTAATCTAATATGTAAGGTGCTATTTTCAAATTTGCCACAATGCAATTTTTGTGACAATTCTCTTTCTAAATATAGCTTGCAAATTTTTCAAGAAAATGAGCTCTCTCACAGAAATGAGAAGAAACTGACAGGTCTATATTTGGACTATGAGGATGCATATATATCTAATTTAGAACTCCACATTTAAAATAATGGACTTAAGGTAGTACTCTACATCGTCATAATGGCTGACTTCCTTTAAAAACATGGATGAAAAAATCGATATCAGCAATATTTGACTTTTCCTTTTCCAGTTAGATACCTAGCCGAGTAGCTCAGTAGGTTAGAATACCGACTGCTGACCTGTAGGTCGCAGGTTCGAGTCCAGCAGGGTTTTTAAATTTTTTTCAGATTACCTTCTACTAAAACTGTATTTTTTGACAAAATAAAGTAAATTTGAAAATTTTCAACTTCAAAATATTTTTGTACATATCCTCCACTTTTCATCTACATCAAATTTCTCTGGTGTAGCACACCTCCTTAAGTTCGACACATCTTAAAATTGCATGTGTGTAAATGAAACACACCTTTTTGGCATCATTGAATTATTACATAAACTTGCAATCATATTTTTTTAAATTGAATGACTACATATATTTTCAAAAAAGCTAAAAACACACCAAATCATGTGTGATATTTAATATATGAATAGATATATTGTAATTAACAGTTGACCAAAATCTGAATTCTTGCCATTTTGGTATTTTAATTGTTTACATCCATGTGCTTTCATTACAAAACTATAGAGCTTTCACTATCAAATTCATAAAATTCCAAATTAAATAGTGCATAATATTTAGTCCTAACTTCTTGATCCACTTCCAACTTGCAGAGAGATGTACATAGCCCCCAAACATTAACCATTTCAAATGCCCAAAAGCAATAATTATCAAAAGATTACTGTACATGTACTAAATCTTCCAGCTGATCTATAATCATAATAAAGATGCAGTCAAAAGGATGCTGTATTTGTATTATAAAGGTGCTGTCACAAGAACACTGTATTATAAACTAAATCTTTCAGCAGCTCTGATCACTATGAAGGTGCTGTCAGAAGGCCACTGTATATAAACTAAATCTTCCAGCTGCTCTGATTATTATAAAGATGCTATCAGAAGGCCACTGTATATATACTTAATCTTCCATCTGATCGCTATAAAGGTGCTGTCACAAGAACACTGTATCATAAACTAAATCTTCCAGCAGCTCTGATTATTATAAAGGTGTTCTCAAAAGGACACTATACATACTAAATCTTCCATCTGATCACTATAAAGGTGCTGTCAGAAGGACACTGTACAGTATATTTACTAAATCTTCCAGCTGATCTGATTATTCATATTTTGGAGCCTTTGGCACTGATGCATTACTTTATGATCAGTTAGAATATAAATCTGCATATATGTGTAATGTACCTGTATATCACAAAGAAAAGAAACTGATAGCATTAATTCAAACTTTCAACAAATTGTTCTTGAGTCAGACCTATAATTGCACTAAAAGTTTAATATTTTAATTAACACAAGTACACATTCATTAAATATGCCAAATGTGAAACCAGTGAGTAAAAGTATTTGCAAAGTTACATGGGGTTGTTGTTGTTAAAGTTTTCATGACAGACTGACTGACAGACAGTGTTATATATATATTTCAATGCTTTTTATATAAAAAAAAAAAAAAAAAAAAAAATAAATAAATTTTAAGTGGTACAAAGTCTGTGAAATAACATCCTCCATCCTAAGGTGGCAAACTTTGACTAATTTTGACAAATTACGAAGGCTCTGTCTAATGTATAGTATAAAAGAGGAAGTTGTGACATACAAATGACCATGAATAATACTATTTGTAGTATACATGTACCTTAGTGCTCCAGAACTTCTATTTCAAATGGAGGTAGAGAACCTTCTTCATTGTCATATAAAAACAGTGCTACAATTATTTCTGATATAAACTAAATACTGATACAAGGTAACAAATTTTGCACACCTGTTCAACATTATGACACAAAACAACATTTTATTGAGTTTCTCAGCTTGAATTGTCCAATATCTCCACAAAGTCTTAATTATTTCACACAGCATGACTTGCTTCAGCTAGCGTTCTGAAAATTTTTGAAGTTCAGTATAATTTGTTTCCTAAATAGCAATCCAAATGAATAATGTCATTTATTTCACTAAACATATTCTAACCATTACTCTTTCTAAAGTTTTTACCTTGCATGAAAATGTCAACATAGAACTATGCAAAAACTTATTCAAGACTTAAATTGACAAAACGACACGTTTGCCAAAATATTTAAATGAATTGTACATGGGTCCAAATCATTTAACAAAAGAAACTGAATGAGCAAAACATACATAGTACATCTTTGTATATGCATGAAAGAAAACTGAATTGACTGTGAGGATATTGTAGGGGGAGAAATGATAGACCCAGAAAGACTGGTTTTACTACAGCATGCATAACTGCCAGTTTTATTAGCACCCTGAAATACTCTAAATCAAGCTCATTTCAACAAGATCATAGTAACCCTTTTTCTAGATTCTGTATGTGAATCTCATTGTCGTTCCTAGAAAAGGTTATTTTCCAATGAAGTAATGCTTCATATCTCTATAATTTTTTTGCAGAAAAACATTAAATTCTAATTGCATGATCATAAATCAAATTTGAGCAGGATATAATTTTCAAAGTACCTCTGCCTTGATTGTTACTTCAGTAGACTTTCTACCGTGAAAAATGCAATTCAGTTAGAAAAGGATTTAAGCAATTACAGCCATTTGCATAATGGGCTCCACTTTTAGTTCAAGTACAAGGCATGCAAAAACTCATATTCATTCATATAAAACTTGTAGGTGAAGAAATATTCTTGAGAAACTAATAGTTACAATTAACATACCATGGAGTTTCATGTGATATTTCTTCACAACCATAACACAATTAAGTGAAAGATGTAATGTACACCAAACACTAGTTTATTTCGATACCCATCCTTTTAAACCTATCCACCCTACAAAAATATCAACTGTTTATTTTCTGAAGCAAGTGAAATAAAAATGATTATTGCTTACCCCCTTTTTGAGGACACTCAGAAGCCATCAGGAATCCTCCAAAACACAATATGTAAAGGCAAAAAATTTTCAAATACATCTTCATCCTGGTGTAATAGTTAAATGCAGCAGGTGCTTCCTATGGTACAGCAGTCAATATGATGGCTCTGAATGCTTCTCTGTGTTAAGACTTGAGCTCTATGATCTATAATTGATTGAGCCTTCCACTTATATAAGGCTTCACGTCTACAAAAAAAAAAAAACAAACAGAAGAGTACAGTGTGGATCTGCCTAAAATCCTGAACAGTACGCAATCTGTCACAATATGTGAATACTAATACCAGGTAACAATCAGCTAATAAGAAAATAGCATTTTGAAAAATGAATGAACAAAAAAAATCAGAGATCATATAACCTCATCCTTCATCACACATGATGTAATTCAATAAACACTGTTCACCGTGTATCAAAGAGTTCTGTGGGCAATATTTGACATTAATTACTACATGCATGCATGTTAATTAGATAAAATTCATTGAAGCTTTGTGAGACTATGACCTATAAAATGCATATCAACACATGTTGTGTAGTTTGAATTACAATGCAATCTACTTTCAATTAATCATAGATTTAATCTAATTTTGATATAATTATAAATATACATTTTTAACAGTTCCTTTACTATATATGTATGACAAGAAAAATTCATGAAATCAGTCCTCTATCAACATGATCTAACAGAAAGCCTGCTAGTAATTTTTTCATAAATCTGTCATACATTTCTCATGTTTAATTTTAATATATGTATACGTATTTTGTAGCAACAAAATGTCCATGGGCCACATTGCTCAGCTGAACAATGACATTTTTGTCTTATAAACCCCCCATTCCAATTACTGTCCCATCCTGTCCCACGGGGTTCTGGTTTAAACAAACTTGAATCAACATTACATTTGAATACATACTAACATATCAATTTTAAAAACTGCACTTTGTAAGAGTGAAAAGAACTTTAAAAAAGAAGAATTTACAATCTATTCCTATGTAATCCAATGATGTAGTCGCATCAAGAACCATGGTGTGAATTCACTTGAATATACACTGCATGAGGATGCTAATACATATCAATTTGACATCTTGTACCCCCATGGTTCTTGAAAAGAACCTTTTCAAATAATGTTTTTCTTGTGTAATCCTATGTAAATCTCTGAACCCTTTCTGTGACCCCATCCTGACCTTGGGGACCTAGTTCGAACAAACCTAAATCTGTGATGTATGAGGATGCTTCATTACTTTTACATATTATTTGTGGTTCCTGGGAAGAAGAATTTTAAAGAAATTTTCAAATACAGTAGAACCCCCTCATATAAACAAGCTGTTGTACAAGTTTTGACTTTCTGGTGCAGTGGCTCTAAAGAAGATTTATCAACACCCTATCCTATTTTTCACTTCTTATTCTCTCCCCCTCTGAAAAGGACATGAACTTAGCCCCATGGTTCCAGAACCAAGTCAAAAATGCAAAATGTTCACGAACACCAGCCTAGCTCAAACAGACAACACACAAATTGAATTAGAAAAGATCTTTAAGCCCTCAAATGAGGTATTCAAAACTTTCTGGCCTACCTCTATGGCTTGTGACAGATAGTGATCATGCAAAATGACAAATCAAGTTACAATTTGCAGTTTGTGAACAAAGTACCTTTTCACAACCAAAACTAGAAGAGTGTAATCTTATCTTTACCAATGCGATGATAGAAATGATAAAAAATTAATAAATGAATAAAATAAATACAAGTCTTAGTGTCTGCATAGGATATCACAGCGTTCACCATAAAATCTCTGTCAATGGATCCTTATAATGGCCAAACTGAGACTCCGCTATCTTCACCCAAAAATTCTTTAAAGCTGTTTGCATATTGTCAGACTTCTTCCAGCTTCATATAACTGCATGTATGTGTACTACACCCCTGTTGAAAGAATCATATCAAATGGGATAAATGACAAGTTTTCTTGGCTTTCATGGGTACTCTTCTTCCTCAAAACTTAAAATCTTAACAATATACATTGTCAGGGATTTATCCAGCTTTTGTATCTTATAACCCATTTCATATTTAAGGGGAATTTTTGACAATGCAATCATGAGCTTCCTCCAGGGGAGAGGAGGGGGACAACCTCAGATCATAATACCTAAAAATAGGCACATCAATTGATTGATTACTGATCCTTGTCTATATTGCAAGACTTTGTTAATTATAAAAAAAATATTTAAAATACACACGTATAAAATTATTTTTGTTAAAATTCCTATACACTTTCATGTAGTTTCTACATCTCAAGGGGAATGTTTACCTGTGGAAGGGGAAATATTCATTCGTTGTCAAAGGGGGAAAGGTACCCTTTACCGGTAGTAAATAGAATCTCAATAAATCCCTGATTGTACAGAAATTGTAATGGAATTCCATACAGTTACATCCCAGAAAAACTATAATTCTTTTATAGTCAATGAAAAATAGCTCTCACAAAAAGAATAGGATGGATAGGTGCCTTATCTTGCTTTCATTTAGAAAAATCAGCATGGACAAATCTGAATTTTGAAGCATATGTTGTCCAGAGAAATACAGAACACACATCTGTCTATTTTTTTAGACTTGAGTATTTTGTACACTAGTATCAATACTCCCATCAATTATCTTCAGTAATGCAGTCAAGACATTAAGGAACAACATAGCAAATTATTCTTTATAAAACCAGAGGACCATGGGCCTTGACAGCCACCAAGCAACAACTTTTAAATAGACAGTTCAATCAAACAAGGTGTTAATCATTTAAAACAAGAGTTCCATGCCAGGCCGCAATGCTCACCTGAGTCACCTTGGCCTGTTATTCTTTAGGAAAAATATTTTTCAAAGATTTTCTTCCCTCTTTATTCTGATGAAAAAGTTTGACTCAAAAGCATTTACAATTTGCCCCTCCTCCTTGTCCAAAAGATGCTACATACCAAATTTGAAAAGAATTAGAATAGTATAGTTATGAAAAAGAAGTTAAAAATGTTCAACTGTTAATATATTTGATAACTGATCATATTGGCCCCAGCCTGATACCAAAACCCCTGTAAGAAAGCTTCCACATAAGTTTCATCAAAATTTTTGGCCCAGTGGTTCTTGAAAAGATCTTTAATGATTTTACCTTATTTTTTGGCCTTTTTTGGATTATCTCCCATTAGAAGTGGAGATAGTTATTCAATTGAACAAACTTGAATCCCCTTCACCCAAGGATACTCTGTTCCAAGTCTGGTTAAAATTGACCGAATGGTTCTGGAGAAGATGAAATTGAAAAGTTTACAATGCCAATCACTAGTGCTGTCATGGTTCCAAAAATTTTCGGGTCCAGTTCGTTCAGGATTTTTAAATTTAGGTTCGGGTATTTCAGTTCGGGTGTATATACATGTAGCTATTTTAAAAATCTAATATACAAATTAAAATCAAAAACCCTTATTTGTATTTTGTTACAATAATTACTCATGGATGTGGACTCTAACTCATATACTCGACATCCATGGTACTTGCATTGTCATTTCTACTCATTTTCATTCCATGCTTTCAATGTTTTATCATTGACAATATTGATTCTGTGGCGTATTTTAAATGGGTCTTATATATCTTACATATTGTCATTGTTTTGTCCACATGCAATGCCATCATTTAACAATTGATCAAAATACAGCCAGATTTTGACACCATTTTGTTTAAATGGATTTCTTATAATGATTCCATCATAAAAACTGGACCCAAACGGAAAGGAACCTGATCCAAACAACACAACCCCCAGTTTTCGGTTATTTCGGGTACCTGTTGCAGCCCTACCAATGACATAGACAAATTTTTAGCAGACAAGCTCACCTGAGCCTTTGCTAAACCTTTTTTTAAAAGTTTCAAAGTTGTTCAATTTGACTTCATTGGAACAAATTCCCTTTTTTCTTTTTCTATGTATCTTTATCAAAACGTTCAATGTATCCATTATTATTTGTTTTCTTTTCCATTTATAAATTATTTATTGATGTTTATATCAAATGATCGAAGCCTAGTTTACATTTGGCCTGCAATGCTCCCACAGAGCCCGTAACCTGGCCCTTAATCTACCAGTGTCGGTGTTCTAAGACTATAGGACCCACTTCACGTGTTTGTTGGTGCCTATATGAATTTCTCTATATTTTACATTCATTTCCTGTCTATTTTCCACACCATCTATTAGAGATATTGTATGCAATTACTTATAGAAATAAACCCCAAGAGTCTAATCAGATGACCATTCATAGATGCATTGGTCATCTGAATAACTTTGGTTCATTTACATGTATACGCCCCAAAAAATCTGTCAAACATCAACAAAGGACATATGTACTATTCTACAATATGAACAACATGACACAATAAAAATTCTGAAATGGAAACTAGAATAGGCTTCCTCTTTTAAAACTTTCCTCTTTTTTAAAGTATGTATCATCTAGTGATCACATCCTTTTGTGTCCTAAAATATAATTTAAATATACTCGAGACATTTCATCAGGTATGCATGAAGGCTGTATCCTGTAATCAGAAACTAAGACAGGTGATTAGGGTGTACATTGACAATGGTTAATAATTCACAAGCATTCTATCAATTTTCATTTTTAAATCCTTGTAATTTTCCTTACTTCAGAGATCTTGCACTTCATATGTTTCTAACTCAAACAAAGAAAGGAAGTTTAATTACTTCACATCTTTGCTTAAATGGTGCAATGTCAATCATTAAAGAGTCTTTGAATATCATGATCACCAATCACTGAGAATCCAGAAGCTTAAGGACTTAACAATACCTTGCCTGCATATACAGTATTGATATAGAATTGTTACCCAAGTTTAAGGCCAATTCAACTTAATTGATAGATTATCATCCCCACCCGTCCCTCAAAAATTGGCCTGCCCCGAATTTTTTTATTTTGCGAAACTTGCGATTTCTGGAATATTTTCATGTCCGACTCCGGTATTTACACTATTTGTTTACATTTCCGGTATAGGAACGTGAAAAATCACGTGAAGAAAATAGATTTATATGGTTTTCTTAATTTCTCGCATTCTTACAGATGTAAATCTTGAAGAAGTTAGGTATATTTCTGTTATATCCTTAAATTAAAGCTTAACCTGGAATTAGTGTATGAAAATAGCATAGATTGATATCCATCTGCCATTAAATGACGCGGATCTGTTGGGAAAAAAACTTGTTTGTCTTTAATATTTTTCTCAGAAAATAAAAATTAAAAAATAAAATCCTCCCACCCGCCCCATACTTTTTGCTGACCTTGGATGATAATCTACTAATTAAGTTGAATTGGCCTAATACAACAGTGACTAAATCTAGATGCAGGGTTTGAAATTAACTTTTTCAAGCATTATAGTCCGTACAGACTAGGGACTATTAATGTTCACTAGTCTGCAATAAAGCACTTAATAACTAGTCCATCCATGTTCAAGATGCAGAGGAACTGCTCGACCTCTTGACGGCAGGCCGCAGAGTGATATCCAAGTTGGTCTGGACAAGTTGGAGGTTGTAGGCTCCTTCTGCTACCTCGGAGACATGCTTTCCGCAGCTGGTGGCTGTGACCTTGCAGCCACTACGTGTGTGAAGACTGCCTGGAAAAAGTTCAGGGAGCTGCTACCAGTCCTGACATCACGCCACCTGTCGTATAAGACCCGTGGTCGAGTGTATAACACCTGTGTACGGAGTGCTATGCTCCATGCCAGTGAGACCTGGGCACTGACTAAGCCAAATCTTCATCGCCTACTACGCAATGACAGGGCCATGATAAGACAGATCTGTAACATCAAGCCTGAAGATATGCCCACTGTAAGTTCAACTGAATTGCTGGGGCAGCTTGGCACCGACGACCTCGACCTCATCTTAAGGGAAAGGAGACTCCGCTGGTATGGCCACGTTGTCAGATCCAGCAGTGCAGTCTAAATATACAACTTCCTGGGAGACGTAGATTTGGTCGGCCAATGTTATCTTGGAGAGACCTGACGGAGAAAGATCGTAGAGAATGGAAGCTCTCTACTGTCGACCCTGAAGACCGGAAAGAATGGAGATCTGAGGTGAGATCTGCCATGCGTGCAGCCAGCCAGATACCTGGAAGGGGGCCCACTAGTGTGGACACTACCCGTGATACTGCACGGAAATAAAAAGGAACCGACAACAACAACATCCACTACATCATATTAAATGATAATATAAGTTCATTTTTATTCAATGGTGCAAACAATTCAATTTCTGATACCTAAAGTACAAAAAGACAACCATACTTTATTTTGTTTTCTTCAGAAGTATAAATTAACCTCTGAGAGACTCACACAACCCCCTTTTATAACCCTCCACATATGTTTGGAAGGTCAGCATGTCAAAGTCATACAAACCCTTAACCATGCAAGTTTTCGACCATAAGTTCAAACATCTAAAAGACTCAGACAAATTTGCTTAAGGTAATTCCACCCTTCTAGAATTATAGGTTCAATCTTATATTTGATTGTTGATTCTTCAAATAATATACCATAGTAACAAATAAAAATGATAAAATAAGTATGTTGGGTATTAATGAATTATAATGAATTGGGTATTAATCAATTAGCACAATATATATGTCATCAACGTCAGAAAATTGCAATTTTCCTTAAACAGCGTTATCAAAATTTCACAAAAACTGGTTGTAATGGTATAATAGTATTTATAACAATTCCATGAAACTGTTTCTTTAAAAACTACACAAAATATTTGTGAAAAATAAAGGAAATATATCGTATAATGGGCTTGATAAATAATTTAATGAAAACAAAGTTATTGCCCTTGGATTTAATATTTTGAAACATATAATTGATTATTCATATAAAACTTAAGACTAACAAGAGGCCCAGGGGCCTTATAGGTCACCTGAGTATCATGTAACAACCTCCAATGTTTGAATTAGGTTTGTGTTTAAATATAAGAATTTTACTTTTGGATGGAAGAAACATTGAATAGCTATGTGGTCAGCCCTGCCTTTGCACCAGAACCCCTGACCCAGGGGCCATAAATTTCAGTTTTGAAAGAAGCATCCTTGATCATCATTATCATACTATTAGTTTGTCTACTTAATACCCAGCAGCAGAGGAGAAGATTTTCAAAGAAATAAAACGCATTTTCACTATATGATCAATAGGGCCCCACCCTAATACCAGAACCCCTGACCCAGGGGCCATAAATTTCACAATTTTGAAAGAGGCATCCTTGCTCATCATAATCATGCTATTGGTTTGTCTACTTAATACCCAAGGACAGAGAAGAAGATTTTCAAAGAAATAATGTATTTTCACTATATGACTTATAGAGCCCCACCCTAGCACCAGAACCCCTGATCCAGGGGCCATGAATTTAACAATTTTTAACAAGAGGTACTGTGAGCAATGCTCACTAAGAATACCCCCCGCTTACCCCAATCTCCCAAAGGGTGTTGGTAATAGGTATAAACTACCTCTTTTCTGAGTGTTGCTACTTTGATGTCCAGTGCACATGACCTTTGACCTTTTGACCCCAAAGTCGATAGGGAACATCTTCATCCCATGGGTAGTCCATATGTATGATATGGTGACTGTAGGTGGAAAGGATAACGCTTTAGAGCCCGGAAACCATATTGCTACTTCAATGTCCAGTGCGCGTGACCTTTGACCTTTTGACCCCAAAATCGATAGGGATCATCTTCATCCCATTAGTAGTCCATATATATGATATGGTGACTGTAGGTGGAAAGGATAACGCTTTAGAGCCCGGAAACCATATTGCTACTTCAATGTCCAGTGCGCTTGACCTTTGACCTTTTGACCCCAAAATCGATATTGAACATCTTCATCCTATGGGTAGTCCATATGTATGATATGGTGACTGTAGGTGGAAAGGATAACACTTTAGAGCCCGGAAACCCTATTGCTACTTCGATGTCCAGTGTGCTTGACCTTTGACCTTTTGACCCCAAAATCGATAGGGAACATCTTCATCCCATGGGTAGTCCATATATATGATATGGTGACGGTAGGTGGAAAGGATAATGCTTTAGAGCCCGGAAACCATTGCGTCTACAGACAGACAGACGGACGGACGGACAGACGGACAACTCGATTCCAGTATACCCCCCCCCCCCCCCACAACTTGTTGCGGGGGGTATAAAGAGGCATCCTTGCTCATCATTACCATGCTATTAGTTTGTCTACTTAATACCCAGAGACAGAGAAGATTTTCAAAGAATTTCTACATTTTCACTATATGACCAATAGAGCCCCACCCTAACACAAGAACCCCTGCCCCAGGGGCCATGAATTTCACAATTTTGGTAGAGGGCTCAATGCTCATTATAATTATGCCCACAGTTTGGCTTCTTGATGTCCAGGAGTAAAGAAGAAGATTTTTTAAAATTACACTCATTTTGATGGTTTTTTGTCCCACCCCTCAGGCCCCAGGGGGGCAGGGACCACGAATTTCACAATTTTTGTTCCCCTTCACCCACAGATGCTATATGCCAAAATTGGTTGAAATTGGTTCAGGGGTTTCAGAGAAGAAGCTGAAAATGTTCAAATGTTAACGCACGACGAACGACGACGGACAAAAACAGATAGCAATAGGTCACCTGAATGAATTCAGGTGACCTAAAAATTGAAATATCTTATGATTAACAAGATTTTTCACAATAACTATTGAAAAAGATTCCAACAAAATTTATGTTTCTGTTATGCATAAATCTTATTAAATCATGGACTTTGTGAAATCTTATGACGTCACAAGAGGGTGGAACTACATATGTACGATAATTAATTCAAGATTGATATCTGGATTTTTGCTTATCCATGCGGACTAGTGCCAAAGAGAGTTTAATCGTCCAACATTTGTTTTAATATTTTTTATGGTGTGACCGTTGAGACGAGAAAAGATACATAATATCTTGCAACACAACTTTATGCATTTAATCCACCTATTCATTTAATGCAGTAAATACAATGCAGTCAATGTAAACGGTGCATTGTGACGTCATTTTAGCTGCAAATTTTTTTCTTTTCTTTCCAACTAATCAACAAAAAATGTACGAAGGTATGAGAAAGCTTGTCTGGAATGTAAAAACGTTTGTGGTACTTTCCAAACTATTTATTTGTCTTATCGAGGGGTTGTCCATGAAGTATACCTCAGTGACGGTGACATTTTCCAGAAGCATTACAGGTTAAAATCATAATTTAAATCACGTGACTCAAATGTGTAATCAGTGGGTCTCACTTAAAAAGTAATGAAAGCAGCTCATAATAACCAGCTCAGAGGAAGTCTTTTTCTTTGTGCTAGAATGCTGGTTCATTTGAAATTGCGCTTATATTGATATATATCTTAATTTGAAGATATGAGATAATGTTGTTGGGGAATTATTTTCAAAATAAGCAATATTTGAAAGTAACCAATTTCAGCATAAGTGGAATAAGCTGTGTATTGATGCATAAGTTTTCTGTCCAATATTTTGGTTAATATCCCAATGTTATCATTAATTTAAGATTTTATAACAATGATAGAAACAATAGCGTAATGTCATAGTACATGTTTTGGTTAATGCAGTTATCAACAAAAACTGATCAGAATTGCTGAATCACCATTCATCTAACAAAAATTAAATTATAATATTTAAATGACCACTTTGCAAAAGCTGTACATTTCTTCATACTAATTTGTTAAAATGTCATTGTAACATCTCTCCTATAAATTAAATTCAAAATAATGATAAACATTGAACACAGCTGGCACCTGGACCAGTCTGTCATTTATACAGGATATTATAGTCATCCAGTCAGAGCCTCCAGTCCAAACAAAAATGGTAAAACTCACCTTGAATCCAAGATGGAGCAATTACACCTACAGTTTTGCATGAAATCAATACAGTTTTCCTGAAAATATGTCAAAATGAATGCAAATTCCCTACCTGTATCATTTTTCATTCTCTGATGTAAATGAAAGAAGCTGGGCAGGTGATTGTGATGTCATTTAGTTATGTAAATGGTCAACAGAAGTCACAGAACAGCTGGTGATTTAAATCAAACACCACACTATATTATACAAAATATACTAAATCTGTATTCTAGAAAATCATAACACATCAGTCGCTCCAAAATAAAAATTCATAAACTGGTTAATTCATACATGGTCACATTTTTTTCTGCTTTTTCATTACAACACTATTACATAATGACTGTACATATCTACAGGGCATTTTTTCTGCCTCCCCCCCCCCCCCCCCCCCCTTACATTTGATACACTTAGCCTACCATTTCTGTATAGTCTTCACAGGATTTAGTTAGTGAAAAGGTACTATGCTGATTATTATCAGTATCAGGGATCAACCACACAACCCCTAGATCTTAAAGCCATTAAAGCTACCAAATGAGCTGCACAGGCCCTTGAGCTATGAGCTGTTAAAAATAATTTATCTTAGATTCATCATCTTAAAAACAAAGATCTGAAGTTATCATTTATCTGACACAGAAAAAAATGAGTCATAAACTGTGATAATATATAATGACAAAATCAGATCTATAAATAAATCATATCTTTAAAAAATGTAATTTGTACATGTTAAAGTTTAAATCATATGCAATCAATAAAATACTTGAAATAGTTTTTATACAGATTTTGAAATAGCTAGGGAATCTAGTTGAATTCAATTCACTATAATCTACAAGATCTATGTCCATGATATTATGTTCACAGATCCATTTAAATCAGGTTTCTGAAGAACTTTCATCAGAAAAGAATGATAAAAATAAATACTGCTGTATGTTTGTAAATTCAAAATATAAAAATGAACGGGAAGCGGGAAAGAATGAATACAAAAAGCAAAATAATTCTATAAGGAAATCAGTGGTAAAATGCAGAGGACAAAAGATAAAAAGTGTGAATGTGCCATAATTGTTTAAAACATTTTTTTAAAAGAGCAACACACATAAAGAGAGTGACAAGCCATAACACTTCATTTATGACTAAAGTAGGCAGAAAATATTTTTGGCATCGCACCCTTAATCTTAGTCCTATGCCCCTACAAACTCAGCTATCTGACCCTCTTAATCTCAGGCCTATGCCTCTTAATCTCAGACCTATGCCTTTTATGTCGGTGACTCACTACACCCTGAAATAGTTTCTCAAATAAGTACGAATTGATTTAATCATAAAAGATATGATGATACATAATAAGTAAATATGCCATAAAGGCAGAAAATATGCAAATTTGGATAAAAAACATGATTTTCAAAAAAAATTATTTCAACACTTATGAATAAGAGACTGGCGGATTCAATGAACTCGAGATCTGCGGTTCACCAGCCAAATGCTTTAACCACTGAGCTACGATGATATACAAATGAGTTGATCGATACAAATAATTTGCCATCTTGTGATGTACTGTCATAAAGAGTATATTTAAGCTTTAGTATTCAGTGAGCTACCTTAATCTCAAGCCTATACCTCTTAATCTCAGGCCTAAGGCCTATGCCCCTACAAACTCAGCCATCTGATCCTCGATCTCAATCCTATGACCTCTTAATCGCAGGCTTATGCTCCTTTATTTCCAGCCTTGTTACTCTCCAATCTTGGGCCCAAGTTGATCATGAATCTCATGGTCATCACCCTTTAATTACAGACGTGATCTTTTATCTCAGTCCTCGGCTCCAATATGTCTGTCTCATGCTCCTTAATTTCAACTCTTTGCCCTCAATTTAAGCCCTGTGACCCCTAGAATTTAGTCCTGCTACCATTCTAAGCCCTGTGACCACTAGATTTTAGTCCTGCTACCAATCTAAGCCCTGTGACCCCTAAATTTTAGTCCTGCTACCAATCTAAGCCCTGTGACCCCTAGATTTTAGTCCTGCTATCCCTCTGTCCCTTTTATCTCAGCCCTCATTAACCCTGTGACCCCTCAATTTCAGCTTTGTGACTGGGCTGCAGTCTCTTTCACACTAATTTTCAAAGCTACCCCATGCCCCACTGATTTGGGGGGAAATACACATTTCTGGATATTGGGCATTTTTCAATTTTGAATTTTTCAATGAATTATGAATTTTATATAAATATCTATACAGTAAAATATCTGTATCTCGAATATAGTTATCTCGAATACCCCGCTTGAGTCGAAGTCGACCGCCGGTCCCGGCCGTTTTCCCTATATAAATGATTTTAAAAACTTCTGATATTTCGAACACGATAATCTCGAATACTCCACTTATGTCGAAGTATTTTCAAGGTCCCATACCCTAAATTCACCAGGCTTATCTCGAAGTGCAGTAAATTTTCCTCTCTGCTTACCATACCTGGCGGCATCAAGTCACACCCGCGGCTACATCAATCATAATTAATGACCCAGGTCGCAATAAATGGTTCAACAGCTTGGGTGATTAGTGAAGCCTTCCAACATTACGGCTAAAGTTCACCGCCAATTATGAACTAACACACCCGATTCCAGGTATGGTGTTTTGAATGACACAGGCTCTATCATTAACATGTGGGTTAGATAAACGCACAAAATCGTCGAAGTACGCTTGAAGGTAATGCTCTTAATAACGATAATGCATTTAACAATACACGCTTCATCATTAAAACTAGTACAGAGAAAACACGAAAATTTATTTAATAAACATTTGAAAGTTTGGTTGTTTTTTTTAAATCCGTCTTTTTTGTTTCTTACGTGATAGGTTCTTTCATTACAACGCAAAAACTACATCCCAGTCGAGCCTGGACATCAGTAAACTTAAAGTAAGCACAGGCACGATCATCTTAATTTTGAAACACATTGTGAATTCAGTTGGATGTTTATATATATTAAAAAACCCAAAATGTTTGTCTTTGGAATTCCACAATATTAATTTATCAACTTGTATTAAACTATAAGAAACGGCAACGAGGTTTTTGTTTATAATGCAAATCCCATACTATGCATCAAATATCCTTCTTCAAAAAAAAAATATCCAAGATCGATTTTGGATATCTCGAACCCCCGAATATCTCGAAGTTTTTTCGAGGTCCCTCGGACTTCAAGATAGAGATATTTTACTGCAGTTTTTTTTAAAACCTATTCACATACTTCAAATTACTTTTCTAAACAGTAACATTTAATGAAAATCAATCCCAATTTACATTGTTTCATCCCATCTGTGACCCCTCTATCTTAGTTTTGTGGCCCCTAAATTTCAGACATGCCCATCTATTTCAGTCCTATACTCCTTCCATCTTAGCCCTACACTTATTCCATCTCAGCCCTATGAACATTCCATTCCATCTCAGGCCCATGCTCATTCTGTCTCAGCCCCATGCTTATTTCATCTCAGCCCTATGCTCATTCCATCTCAGCCCCATGCTTATTTCATCTCAGTCCTATGCTCATTCCATCTCAACCCTATGCTTATTCCATCTTAGCCCTATGTTCATTCCATTTCAGCCCTATGCTTTTTCCATCTCAGCCCCATGCTCATTCCATCTCAACACTGAGATCCCTTAATTTAAGATTGTTTCTTTAATAAAAGTCTCTTTTTAATCTCAGTGTCAGAGGCTTACAAATGTGGCAGGAATTGCTAAGTGTCCACTAATGAGTGCAGTTTTTTCAAATAACATAATGTTACTAACACATGACTAAAGTTATAATTCAGAACTCAAATTACACACCATACAGAAGAACTGTTTACTTTTAAGAAATTCATCAATTTCATAATGAACACTCAATCAGTGTATTACAGTATTAAAAGCATTAGTCAAACCTATCAAGGTAGCATAACTGTGACCTGTAAGCCTTACTTCTAGGTATTGTAAAGACTTTTATTAATATCTGTAGTACTTTAAAATCAATCCAATGGTTCTAGTAAATGGGGTTACATTATAAAGCAAATCTCTCCAGAATTCTCCTATATCCTGTTTAATAATGGCCTTTTTTGATCCAGTAATTTAAGTAACTCGCAAGCACAGTAACATTCAATGGACACATTCAGGTGATCTGGAAACGGATTCAGCTTTCCTTCCAAACAGAATTCTGTTACACTAATACTAAGTATTGTCCAAATAGTTGGTGAACAAGCAAATTTCTGGATTATATATATTGGCTATATTTTAAATTACATAAATTTCTTTGATCAGCATGGAAATTTAAGTAAAATACAACAAAAATTTCAATTAAAATCTATGCTGATAATTCCTGTTACATTTCATGGAAGAAAATAACTTTTGAACTTTCTGAAATGCTCTTGCTAAGGATTTATTCAAAAGTAGATTTAAATTTTGCAAGCAGAAAACTTTTACAGATCAGCATGCGCTGGCATATCTCATTACTTATACAACCTGGTCTCTGTTGTACACAAAAAGTACAAAATTAGCAAGACAGAAGTTACATCTTTAACTGGCCGATCGTCATACTTAATAATACAGTATGATCATTTCATTCAATGTGTACTGGGAATGAAATTTCAAGAAACAGGAAGTTCATTATATGCAGTGTGTCCATATTATTTAAATATTAATCAATGAAACCTGTCAAAAATATGACATTCTGAACTGTCAGATGTTCCATAGGACTATCTAAGTATCAGCTATTTTCACATGACCTCTCCTCTGAGCTTGTGCTCAACAATACAACCACAGACCCAAAATTTGACAATAAACTATCAACACACATGTATATCATCAATACTGCTACTAAAGTATGAAACCCTAAATGCTGTGCATCCTATCAATAACTAACATATACAGATTTTGAAGATTTTCCCCTGTGATAATACAGGTACTTATAATGCGTTTTTATACCATACAACATTACATCAATCAACTCTTGAGATAGGCATGCTAAATCCTAATGTAAAAGAGTTGAGTACATATGCCTCTGCTAGATACATGGCCTTCCTTCTAGCTATGGTTAGTAAGTCATCCCTTTAGGTCCATTGGTAGAGCACTGGACTGTTGTGCTAGATGTACCAGGTTCAACTTTCAGCGAGGCAAATACTTCACTTTGTTAAATTTGGCACCCAATTTAGGGCAAAGTTCTGGGGGTAATCACTCTCACTCACAAAAGGGTATCCGGTTCCCAACGTGGGGGCCAAATGTAACAGGAAAGTAGAAAATGTATTGCTGGACCTGGAATGACACCTGGGATTTCTGGCACAAAAGTCCATGCAGTGTTCTAACAATTGAGCTAATGATTGGATGGCATGGCCCTTATATTGTAATAGTTATATTTTTTGATTTTCCAATTTAAATGTTAAGATGCACATGCTAAGGTTTATACTGACTTTTCTGTGTGGCGCTGTAATTTCACTGATTTGTATTAGGTGGAAATTATTATTTTTACTTGTATTCCATTGGCAGTTTTTAACATGCATGGACTGCTTTTACTGTTAAGTTGTAATTATTTCTTGTGACTCTTTCTATTCATCAAGATCAAAGAAGTTAGTCTTCATGTGCCTGGGGCTCTATCTAATGTGCTGAATGATTATACATCATGATAGGTCACAGGAAGAGAGTGACGGACAATTTGGACATAACAATTTGGTCAAATGCATATTTCAATACTGTACAATAACTTATGTTCAATCTATTATAATACATATATAAATTATACATATATATTATTAACATATATATATATTTTTTGCATATACATGTTAATATATATACATGTTAACACAAGCCACTTGTTTTTATATGTAAAACATCTGATGATCAAAATGAAAGCACTTACATTTTACCACAGGCAATTATATCACTTAAATTGGGTTTGAATTTACTATGAAAGAGTACTTTTTAATAGTAAATTTGAACCCAAGAGATATAACTGCCTGTGTGTTTTACTAGTGTTGTCAATTCTCTAAAACTTTTTTTCTTCTATTTAATATTAATTGCCAGACACTGTGATGTATAAATGAATTTGGATATTATATATATATATATATATATATATATATATATACACATACACACAGTAGCCAGGCAGGGTTTGACACTTAGTGTATGAGCCAAAAGCAAAATGTAACATTATTACAAATATCTTTGTTAAAAGGTAAAAAAAACATTATCATAATTATCAAGCTGACTGTCAATATTTTTCCCCTCAAAATATTTGTGTTTAATATTTACATTTCAATATAGCAAAAGGTGATCATGCTGAATGTGCTTCCCATGTTTACTGTTGCAGATATTCTTAATTAAACACTTTTAATTAAACACGATTAATATTGATTAGTTTGTTCTACTTCATTGGTGCATAATTATCAAAAATGGATGATAACTCATCATTTTTGAGTTAATCAAATATTTCAACAAGTTTTATTTTTAATGGTTATAATATTAGTGGTAAACTTGAGTTAATCATATCCATAGTAAGTATCGTGGTACTGTGGCCTAATTAATGGATTGCTCATTCACTTGGCAAGCAAGCTAATCAAGCCCAGATTGGTAACTAGATTTTTCTAAATTAATGGATTTGTTTCAGTTTACTCTATTTGAAAAACTTGAGCATGGCAAAAATGTCAAGTTACACAAAGAAATAGTGACAGTGTATGTATACCCCTGCTCTACGTAGAAATGGTGTGGTATTGAACATATTGGAAGAAGCATTAAATAATCCTCAATATGCAGAGTCAAATTGTGCTTCATCATATGTTATATGTGGTGTTGCCTTACATCACACTGGTGGTAATGTCAAAGGATCTGTTGAGGTAATTTTTCTAAGAGAAGTTGGATCATATGCAGTCCTACAACAATCCATGACTGTCACCTGTGCACACATTTGAGCTGCCATTTAATCCTCTAAGTGAGCTGGTGATCTCGAGGAAAGCCATCTCATGCACACATGGCACATTCTAAATTTCACATTAGTATGGTAAGGACGGTAATCTTACCAGATCTAACTAAATGGACAATCTTGCCAACAGTTTTTTGACCATGTGAACTGGCAATCAATATAGGGTTCATTTACTCCTTACGATGTACAAGTGGACCAAGTTTGATGTCTGTTAAAGCCTTCGCAATATATTGAGTGGACAATAAAGTGGATTGACCTTTGACCATGTGACCTAAAAATCAATAGGGGCCATGTTCTCTTTAAGATGCACCAGTGTACCAAGTTTGATGTCTGTCAAGCAAAGAGTTAAAATATATTGAGCGGACAAGCCTTGGTCTACAGACCAACCAACAGGACTTGACAGGTGCAAAACAATATGCATCTCTTTTTCAATGGGGGCATAAAAATGTATAACCTCTATTATACCAGGCATTTGCAGGGCCTTTGGGCTGGGTATGTATGCCGTGAGAGGGTGTGTTCAGCATTATACAAATCAATTTCAAGCAGTTACCAGTATGTTAAATATCATCCACTGTACACCTTGATCTGTATATTAATAATCTATACCTTAAAGATTTTCCTCAAAATTTTCTTTTTCACTTTCAATGATCAAAATCTACTGTCTAAATGTGTTTAAAAGAGTTCACATAAAAATTAAGGTTATACATTATCACAGAAGCTCATTTTAGAGAGTTTATTATTTGTTTTGTAAATAAAGATTGCGGTATGTTATTGTTTACGAAATTGTCAAAAGAAATGAATATCGATTTAAGTTTATTATATCTGTCACATTTTAAGCATTTTTGGGGTAAATGTGTCATCTAAAAGTTAAAATTTGTGACTATGCAAAATTAAGATGCTTTATATTACAAAATTAATATTTCACTGGTTTGTTTCATACATAAAAAGACTCAAGTCTTTGTTTACAAAACACAGATTTTAGGCTAAAATATTGTTTTATTCTTGCATTCAGAAGGTCTAAATTTTGGTCGTCAATATTAAATGAGTTATATTTTTAATGTTTACCATCAAAAATGGAAAATATTTTTATCAAAAATTGTGAACCAGTCCCTTTAATCCTATCTTTCACAACTACAGCAAGACTAACTCTCTCTCAAAGCTTTTATTTATAAACTCTACATCTGGACTAACACTGGACACTGCCCTAGCGGGAAGGGGAGGGGGGGGGAGATGATAAACAGAAGGGTCCACCTCTCCCTCCCATCTTTATCCTCCTCCCTCCTATATCTTTCCTAGCAACATCATCAGATGTATTGATAATACAATACAGGTGACTCTCGATAACTCAAAGTTCAAGGGACCTTGATAAAACTTTGAGAAATCGAGAATTTGAGAGATCAAACTTCGGAAATTGTAGGTCCGCTGGTATGGTTAAGATTTCACAGTAACCGGAAATGTTCACCAACAAGATCATAATATATGATATCGTTTTGACATGTTTTCCTTCATATTCTTTAGGTAGTTAATTTGATATCAAAATAAAAAACCTTATTTTGCATTAATAAAAACATTTCAAAGTTTAAGTATTTATTTGTTCTTTAATCATGCTTAGATAGGCATACAAAACCAAGTTCCGATGAATCTTTACTATCGCAAACTAAACAGAGCACAATGTTATGTCGCTTTACCCAAAGCAAAAATTCTAATGAATGAGTAAAACAATGTTTTAGAGTAACTTTACACAAAGAACAAACTCGAGAAATTTAACAGTCTGTAGATTTCTAAATTATGTATAAACTTACTCTCTTGTCATGTAAAAACAAGTTATAGATTTTATTCATAGTCAGATTATATAAAATTTTAATCATCACACATGAAACCCCAGTGCAAGGTGTCAACTGACCAATTAGCCAATTATATACTCCAGTGTGTCACCTCCACAAAGAAGCACAGGTATTGTTTCAACTATGTAAACACCTAAAAATGTTTTACGGGACCCAACTTCACTTCGAGAGATCGATAGTAAATTTGCTTTGTTATATAGAGAAAAAAATCGGAGCCATCGAGAGTCACCTGTATATATATATTTTTCTTTGATCCTTATGGGGTTTTTAATGAAAACTGCATATTAAGAAAAGATACAGTATTTTATATCATGTACGCATGCTTTGCCATTTAGATATAAAAAATGTATCCGAATATTTTTACAACTAATGTGGGCTATAAATTCCTGGCCAACAACGAAAGCAGACAGAATTTCAAAGGAAATGTCATATTGTGGTTAAAAACATTAAAGCAAATTTTAATGAATATATATTAAAATTAAGATGATGATTATGATTTTACCATTAATGCATGGTGAATGGCCATCATATCAAAGTGTTCTAATTATCCATTTCTATTCTGTAAAGAAATCAAATTTAGACATTCAATTTTATTACAAACCACAACATGGGAGTCTTAATTAATATATATATATCTATGTCTATACATGTCTTCTTTGACTGACATGAGTTCTTTGGGTGACCCAGTCACATTGACTGTAAAAAAAATAAATAGGTAAGCTGGAGGTAATTGATATTGCACATATACCGGTATGACTATTGTATACAATATTGCAGTATTTGTGTGCATATTCATAACTGTCAACATACTGATTTGAATTACAAATGAATATAAAATAAGATATTCCAGCTATTAAAAGCATGAATTAAAACCGCAGAATTCAAAAAGATTTAAAACTAGAACTGTCCTAATGGGACTAATACCCCCCGCAGGGCACATTGGATGGTGGGAAATAGTGAATTTGTGCTCAAAATTTCAATCAAAACAGCGGGTGCACAACTTCATTATTCATATAAGATATACATGTATTCAAAGTTTTAATCAAATCTGTTCATTGGTGTTAAAGATATACTCTGGACAAAGTATGTCTATGGATCCAAAAAGGTGATTCCGGCTAGTATATACACCCCAAACTTCATTTGCAGGAAGAGGGTATGATAAGCTACCCAAAGAAATCAGTTGTTAGGATAAAAATGTGATGCTTCCTGTTGTTTAGAATTTAATGCATCTTTTAATATCATTGTTTGTATATGGTTTTAGATCCAATTCAAGAATTTTTCACCCATACCCTATGCATGGTGCTATATAGGGCTGTAACTGTGAGAATTCTTTATCATGCCAACACCTACCATGACACAGGACCTATTTTTAAGGTGATATCCAAAAGACCCACAACTTTCACTTTTAATGTTGGACACTTGGCAAAGGAAGAGTTAAACGTCTCAAGTCTGCACGGTGCTGGAATTGCGAATCAAAAACCACGACCTCCCAGTTGCAAAGTAAAACATTCTAACCGACAGATTACCAGCCCATTATAATATCATAGTAAAGTGGGCATCCTATAACCAACAGATTACCAGCCCATTATAATATCATAGTAAAGTGGGCATCCTATAACCAACAGACCACAGCCCATTATAATATCATAGTAAAGTGGACAACCTATCACCAACAGACTACCACAGATCATTATAATAGCATAGTAAAGTAGGCATTCTATAACCAACAGATTACCACAGCCCATTATAATATCATAGTAAAGTAGGCATTCTATAACCAACAGAACACAGCCCATTATAATATCATAGTAAAGTGGACAACCTATCACCAACAGACTACCACAGATCATTATAATATCATAGTAAAGTAGGCATTCTATAACTAACAGACTACCACAGCCCATTATAATATCATAGTAAAGTAGGCATCCTATAACCAACAGACTACCACAGCCCATTATAATATCATACTAACATGGGCATCCTATCACCAACAGACTACCACAGCCCATTATAATATCATACTAACATGGGCATCCTATCACCAACAGACTACCACAGCCCATTATAATATCATAGTAAAGTAGGCATCCTATAACCAACAGACTACCACAGCCCATTATAATATCATAGTAAAGTGGGCATCCTATAACCAACAGACTACCACAGCCCATTATAATATCATAGTAAAGTGGGCATCCTATAACCAACAGATTACCAGTCCATTATAATATCATAGTAAAGTGGGCATCCTATAACCAACAGATTACCAGCCCATTATAATATCATAGTAAAGTGGACAACCTATCACCAACAGACTACCACAGATCATTATAATAGCATAGTAAAGTAGGCATCCTATAACCAACAGATTAACACAGCCCATTATAATGTAGTAAAGTGAGCATCCTATAACCAACAGACTACCACAGCCCATTATAATATTATAGTAAAGTGGGCATCCTATAACCAACAGACTACCACAGCCCATTATAATATCATAGTAAAGTAGGCATCCTATAACCAACAGATTAACACAGCCCATTATAATATCATACTAACATGGGCATCCTATCACCAACAGACTACCACAGCCCATTATAATATCATAGTACAGTAGGCATTCTATAACCAACAGGTTACCACAGCCCATTATAATATCATAGTACAGTAGGCATTCTATAACCAACAGGTTACCACAGCCCATTATAATATCAGTAAAAAAAATTTTTTTAATTTTTACATTCTACTTTAATATCTGTTGGAATTCCCAGCAGTTTAAATAGACATACTATATTCATCCAGAGTTATAGGTGCATCGTTCACATCTGCATCACATTCACGTGGAAATGGACATTGAGGACAAAAACATTAGCAATATTAATAAATTGCAATACATGTATATCATCCTAAATAAAGTTGTGTAAAAAAAAAAAAAAAAAAAAAAAAAACCAATCAAGATATGTCCTGGAGAATAATTAATTTCTGATTTACTTCAGAGGACACAAACACTCAGAAGTGGAGGGAGGGGATTGAGATGTCCCCATGGGTGCTAACATCTTTGATTATCTAATTTCTTACCATGCCCATCAGTAACAAAATGGTCTGAACTACATAATTCAAACCTGAACACTCAACAGTCTCCAACAAGACACAAATATATGAGTTTAATTCAAGAATCCTAATTATTAAAATGTCAATAAAAATGCTTGGAATACAACAAAGATTTATTGCCTTGTTTTGAATTTCAGACAAAGCTTTTGGGTGTTATCAGTTGAAACCAGGGTTTGTCTTGCACCAAAATTTTCTTTGAATTTTAAATGAACATTAACTACAAATGTGTGATATAATAGATTGACAAACTTGTGTGTAACACAAACTGACATGATCATATATACATCATTAGTATTTAAAGTTATACACTACCATTATACAAACAGATAAGTGACTATTGTAAAATATACGTTCCATTCTACTAGTGGGGAACATTTTCTACCAAATGTGTAATGTTTATTGATTATGGATTCTATCTGTTGAATTTTATACTCATATAAATCATAATTTTATTTGTAACCAGAATTATGATGAATTGATTTAGCTGTGTAGCTGTTCTAAACCAATTTCAGAAATCTTAAAAAGAAGTGGCATTATTTGATTTTCTGAAAACTTATACAGCTTGAAACAAAAGTAGGTAAGCTCGTATTCTGGTTCAAAACTTAAGAATTTGATCCTGATAAATTGATTTCATACCAGCTAACAAAACACCCTTTGCTGTTTTTGTACAGAATAAATGAAGTATTTTACTTACACACATACTATTACATTAATATCATTACTACAGGTGTATTATCAGTATGTGACACAATACATCTTATACATATAAATGACCATAGTTAATTGTATTTTGATAAATTTCCCCATGAAGGTCCCTTGTACATTTGATCTTATTTTGAATTTATAGAAATATGTACCATGCGTGCATGCATCCATGGTCTGCAGTGCAATCACAATAAAGTTATCTTAAGAGTGAATGTATGCATTTGTGGTATTCCTTTACTATATGTAAAGAAACCCAATCAAAATAACTCCAATTTCCAATGAAGTTTTTAGGGGTTCGAAGGTTAACTCGCTTTTTAATTGGTGTAGTGATATCTACATGGAACTATACTGTTTAAATGAAGTAAACAATATGTAAAATACATGAATGCAGGACAAGGAAACAAAAAGTAAAAAGAATTAGGCCAATTAGAATTAATTGGTAGATTATCATCCCCACCCGCCCGTCAAAAAAGGACCCATCCTGATTTTTTTCATTTTCGCAAAAATTACGATTTCAAACAAACTTGCTTCCCAGTGACATGAGTGAATGATTAAAGTCACAAAATGTTGGTTTTATATCTTCTACCATTAAGATTCTTTGAATGTTAACTTGATTAACACTTTGTGTGATGCCTTTTGTCATTAATTTGTTTTCTCTCGGGAAATAAAAATTAAAAAATTAAATCCTCCCACCCACCCCATATCTTTTTGTGACCCTGGATGATAATCTACTAATTAAGTTGAATTGGCCTTACATGAACACTTAAGAATGAGATTTATTCATATTCTTCCCACCTCCCCAAATTGGAAGCGGTCCAAATGAAACCTCCTCCCCTTAATGTGCTGCATGGTATAGGAGAAAGCATGTGCAAGAACATAGACACTATGAACTCCAATAAGTGTTCACAAACTATTTTACACCCTCCACCCCTCAGATCCACTATAACTTTAAGGATAACAATTGGATCCTCCTGTCCTTACAATATGCATGTCTGCAAATGGCAATGAAGTATTGAACAAAATTTCAAGTCTATCGGATAAGCCATATAGGAGAAACATTGACAAGCTATTTTACATCCTCCATTCCTCTTAGATCTACTATAACTTTTAAGAAAATCATTGGATCCTCCTGTCCCGACAATAATATGCTCATCTACAAATGGCATTAAAGTATTGTACAAAGTTTCAAATCTCTCCAATAAGCCATACACAAGGAGAAGTGTTCACAAGCTATTTTACATCCTCCATTCCTCTTAGATCTACGATATCTTTTAGGAAAATAATTGGATCCTCATGTCCCGACAATATGCTCATCCACAAATGGCATTAAAGTATTGTACAAAGTTTCAAATCTCTCCAATAAGCCATATACAATGAGAAGTGTTCACAAGCTATTTTACATCCTCCATTCCTCTTAAATCTATATCTTTTAGGAAAATAATTGGATCCTCCCATCCCAAAAATATGCACATCTACAATGGCAATGAAGCTGCATTGTACAAAGTTTCAAACCTATCTGATAAGCCATATAAGAGGAGAAGCATTCACAAGATTTTGTGACAGACAGACTGATAGAAAGTACAAAAACAATGTCTCGCCTTGGAAGAGGGAAGACATAATTCACTAAAAATAAAAAATCAATCAACGATCTTGTTAATGTCAGCCAGGACATAGATCAGAGGCCTCCCCGAAAACATGGAATATTAATTTATCAATCTCACAGAAATGAAAAGCTAGTAACATACTATCTGTAGTAGCAAATCCAAACATTTCATTGAAAGGAGATAGTTCCAGTACATGTGGCACACTATCCTATAATACCTCAAGAAGTCCGAATTTGGTTCAGTCAGATGTTGGCTTCCAATTTGTCCTCAGAACAGTCCATCTCAAACAAATTTAGATATTCAGTCAGAATATAAGCTCAACAATGATGACTACAGAAATCCTGACAAATTCCTCTTTGCACAACTGCACTATAACATCAGTCCCACTATTTGATTTGAGTTCTCATTCAGCCACTTCACGCAATGCAGAAAAAGTTGACTTATTTTTTAAAATCATTACTAGTGCTGTACATTCAAACACATTGAAAACCATTATCAAACACTTACAAATTTTGAATAAAGTAGTTAATTCTACTTGCTATTGATGATTTTAAACCCTACATTGAAGAATTATTTTGTTATTCTGTTCTGGGTCAATAATTTTTAGCATGGTGTAGTACAGCAAGTGGTTGGTATCACAATTAAAATTGCCTGATCATCTCAAATGCATACATAAGTAATAGAACTTCACTGGGATATAAAGGGAGGCAGTACATGATAAAATCTACTTAGAAGCCCCTTGCTTCTTGGGATTTGATTAAAAGAATGCCCCATTTCATATCCCAGCAATGTTTTCAAAATGGTTATTTATTATTAACAAAAGCCTTTTGTCAAATTAGTGTTTGCTTTGCATATCCTTTTGAAAAGGATATGCAAAGCAAACTTTAATTCAACTAGATTGTCCTTATTGGAAATAAAGACCCCCCCCCCCCCAACCAACCAAAAGAGGCAAATTACAAACTGGGCACATCAAAAATTACTATTACATTCCCATAGTGCTGCTTGATGGCTAAAAAATTTGTATATGTCCTTGGAAACAAATCTTAAGATTAATCCTCACTACACCTTTGACCCTGCAAACTCAATATGCAACTCATCATTATCTCAGGAACATTCAATATATGCAGTTTTATGAACTAAGCTGTAAAGGAAATTAAATTAGTAAATGTTTGCAATGGGGGGGGGGGGGTATTATAATACATGTAGTCCTAACAAATTGTCCAAGAAGGCCATACAGATAAAACAAGTCAGTATTTTTATGGCACTGCATGTCCTGGCCCTGAGTATCTATATGGCACTGCATGTCCTGGCTCTGAGTATCTATATGGCACTGCATGTCCTGGCCCTGAGTATCTATATGGCACTGCATGTCCTGGCCCTGAGTATCTATATGGCACTGCATGTCCTGGCCCTGAGTATCTATATGGCACTGCATGTCCTGGCCCTGAGCATCTTGGTGTGAACAAACTGATGGGGACTGTCCAATGAGTGCATATTAATTTGACAAACTGCACTTTGGTTCTTGAGAAGATTTTAGAAGGTTTTACTTTACATATTCCTACATAAAGACCTTCAATCTCTGTTGTGACCTAGGAGTCATGGTGTAAACAAACATGAATTTACACAAGATGTAGATGCTGACCAATTGTAGTTCTGAGCTTCTAGAAAAAAAACACCTTAAATCTCTTGTTTTCTCCTTGTCCTGGGGTCACAGAAACAAAGAAGCTTTCTTTAAAGTTATTGAGAAGTTTTTGTCTTTACATACCTTTTCCTATTTTCACCATTTTGATATAGTCTTTCCTTTGAACAAATTTGAATTCCCTTCACCCAAGGATGCTTAATGTGCCTCGTTGATTGAATTGGTTCAGTGGTCCTGGATAAAAATAAAATGAGTGAAAAGACAAAAACGACAAATTTTTATCAGAAAAGCTCACATGAGCCTATGCAGAGTATCTGCAGAACTGTAGGCTCTCTGAATTTCATTTTTTGCCCTAGAAAACTATAGTTCTGATGGGGGTGCGGAAAGCTTACACCATATATTCTTTTCCTGCATGTTGCTGGATCTTGGGAATGTCTTCTGGCATTGAAGATATCATTTGTTTCCTCATAATCTTAATGATAATTCATAATTTGCACTCAGTGACCTTGTCTACCCCTGAAATTATAATAGATCAACCCATTCCAATGGCAATTTTCTAAAGCTTCAATGTTTTGCTTCCATGTGGTGACATGCATGCCTTATAATATGATTATTCACCAACCACAGGTCTCAAGGGGCATGTACAACTTCAGCAATAAGATTCATTATAAATACATATGGTACAATATATAAAATTGGATCACGAAAATATTGAAGACGCACAATATTACAAAAAGATGCAATGAGAGAAGAAAATAAATTTAAAAAGATTGCAACAGTATAACACAGCATATAAAGGTGGCTTTGAAGGTTGAATACAGAAGTTACCATTCGATGAAGCCTGCGTAGAGTCAAATCATTAAGGTGATCTTGTACTGAAAGTATAGTCAGGACAACCCATTCATACACAGATGTCCATTTGAAGCGACAGAAAAAAAATTGTACATAGCGAGGAGTTTAACAATTCTTCAGATCATAATCCTTCATATTCTATATTCCCATTTTTAGAATAATATTACTGATTTCTTAGAGTAAATGCACATCTTCATTGATCATGAGCCAGGTAAACTCTTACAGGAGTTATTTATTAATTCATATAGAACAGTATGAATACATCAGCTGTAAAAACAGTTTTCATCATCAAGCATATTTGATCCCCACTCTTTATGTGACCATTTTTTTTATGCTATATGCTGCAAGTCCTTTAAAAAAAAACATCATATGCCATATTTCCAACTCTCTTGGGGTTTTAGTATTCTTTGCACATAGTGATGATCCCATACATTTTGCCCTTTTCCATTCCATGGAGCACAAATTTCTCAAGACAGCAATGTAAAACATTCTCAAGACAGCAATGTAAAACATTCTCAAGACAGCAAACATTCTCAAGACAGCAATATAAAACATTCTCAAGACAGCAATGTGAAACATTCTCAAGACAGCAATGTGAAACATACTCAAGACAGCAATATAAAACATTCTCAAGACAGCAATGTGAAACATTCTCAAGACAGCAATGTAAAACATTCTCAAGACAGCAATGTGAAACATTCTCAAGACAGCAATATAAAACATTCTCAAGACAGCAATGTAAAACATTCTCAAGCAATGTGAAACATTCTCAAGACAGCAATATAAAACATTCTCAAGACAGCAATGTGAAACATTCTCAAGACAGCAATGTAAAACATTCTCAAGACAGCAATGTGAAGCATTCTCAAGACAACAATATAAAACATTCTCAAGACAGCAATATAAAACATTCTCAAGACAGCAATATAAAACAAGACTACATTTCTAAAATTTGATTTCTGCCCTCAGTGAAAACAACTGTTAACGACTTCCCAGTTTGTGCTCTGCCCTAGGACCTAGTTATCCATAAAATTTTTACAATCAATCGTACACCTAAGAATGAAATTATTGAAACTTTAGTGTAACTTTTAAGCTATTCACGAATATATGTACAATGATCTAAAGAAAAAAAATATCATAAGTTATGAGTGGTCCAAGGTTGTCATAATTCTGCAATGCTATGGTAATACCTCCAATATGGCAACAGCATTGCATATTCTATCAGAAGCAAGGAACAAAAGGACCTTCAAACTTTATATACTGTCATCAATGAGATATTTCTCAAGGTTTCAATAAACTGAACCTGAGTTCATTTTTACAGTAATCAAATATTATCAATTTATGATATACAAAGTTTTTGCAAGAAATACCTCCCAGAACGACAGTGTGCAAGATATATGAGATACTGGGTATTGATCATACAGAAATAAATTTCTAAAGATAAAAGTTATTTGAAAGTGCTACAGCTGCACACACACACACAAACACATTGGTTGTAATGTGATGTTAGAAACCTTGATGTGCAAATTGGAGCTGCAGACTGCACACAGTCTAGCAAATAATCAACATCATCACATGAAATAGATCCAGGGTATCAGTATGACATAGGTCATTTTTTTTTTTTTTTTTGCCAGTTTAATCTATTCATAAACTATATATGACAAATTATTCACATTTCTGAATCATGTTTGGTTTTTATGCACTCTTTGGTTCTTTATTTCTTACTGAATAAATAGATGGTAAAGAGGAGAGTACAAGCTACATGTATGTAAAGCTGTTTTCTAAAGGGGCATGCATGTCTTATTGAATTAAATGTTGTGTAGTTAGATGAAAAGGAGACAATGCATACAAGTGTAAGACATTTTTTATGTCCTACGCCACCAACTCAGTTTTTAAAAATTCAGGTCCATTAACTGCATTAGATCTGACAATCACTTACTTTTTTTTTATATTTTGTAGCTTCAGAGGATTGTTGGCACCAAATAAAGAAACATCCCTGCCTTCTTATTATCAATGTTAGGAGATTGAGGACAGAATATGACAATTGATAATGTGAATATAACACTTTTTCTTTTTTCAGTGGCACAAACTTACATTTATTATTTCATAAGGTAGCCCCCCTTCTACCCTTCTCCAGTCAGGGTTTCTGATATGCTGTTTTCTCCTCACAGACTATAGCATCAATGGAAGACCTAATGTAGAATATTTTACTGTGTCTTGTGCCTCATTAAGGTATCCTGTCTTCAATGGCAACTTTCTAGTTTGTTATCATTAAGACCCTCTTGTGATTCAACAGTTCTTTTCACACACATACACCAATTTTTGCATTAATACAAAAACTTTTTGTTTGATTTTGTTCGATTTCTCTTTCAAATTTTCATAGCAAATGTGTTTTGTACTGAAAATGACCCTTTTTCACAAAATTTTACAAAAGTATTTCCAGTCAGAGTTATTGCCCTTTCCTCAACTCTTAATAGTTATTCTCATGTTTTCTGTAAATGTTCTAGGAAATTCACAAATCTTGCAAGGGTGATAGAGAGTGGTAATTATAGATGTGCTAACAAAAGTTTTTATTACAGCGGGTGTCCCATATCTTGGATCTTGCAACCCCATCACACATTATCATCACTGTTGTATACTTACATCTTAATTAACACTATTTGTATTTGTACTTAAATGACGAATCGCGTATATCTTTATACTATAATACCTACAGGATGATTTTGTAGCATTGTAATATGTAATGTAGGAGATGAATTTACTTATTTTTAAACTTGTTTCTGAATCCTGTTGCACTTACAGTATGTTTGTATGTTTCATGTGAATTGTTCAATTAATAAATATAGTTTAAACCAAAATTGCTGAAAGACAAACACATGTGGTGTATGCACAAGTATTATTTTTGAAATTTCTATTTCTGGATTCATACTTACTGCTTTGTTCATTATTGAAATTTGCCTTGTAGGTTATAAGGTACATAAGAAGACGCGTACCTGGTATTAAAGCATGGTCAAAATTACTCACTACTAGGCACTGAATTTTAATTGAATAATAAAAATGCTTAAATATCTTTAACTTTCTTCTATTTCAATAAATTGAAAATTAATAAGGTTTTGACATGTGGTCACATAATTACTGAAATGCATGAGCATGCCCACTTGATTGATTTTGATTGGATAATCCTTTAACTGCATAATCACATGTATCTTACAAATGAAAGAAATAGAGTGAAATTCATATAGTTTGTAATACAATACACACATCGATTGAACAATTCAACTGGACTTACTCAAACAAGAGGTTCATAGGCCACATCACTCACCTAAATCACCTTGGTCCTTCCATTGCTTAGCTGTTATTCTTATGATTTTTTTTATCAATCTTTATTCCCATAAAATAATTTTACCCCTATTTGTGGCCCCAACCTAGCCCAAAGGATCGAATCATAAATGAAAATGAATTAACACGATAAAGAGTTACCTCAACACCAATATGACTTACATGATCTTACTGTTCTGGAGAAAACCAAGGTCAAATATCATTGTATGATGTGAAAGACCTTGCCATAAGAAATCTGTATACAAAACATGACAGCTCTATCTTTATAGTTCAGGAGATATTGAATAGGTCAGACTTTTTATCAAACATAAGTCAAACATCATGATCAAGGTCACAAGGGAAAACACCAAAGTATAACCAGGTCTTGCTATAAAGAATCTATAAAAAAAAATATATCAAAGCCATACCTTAAATAGTTCAGGAAATATTGAATAGGTCGGTTTTTTTTTTTAAAAGTATGTCAAACTCCAAGGTCAAAAGATCAAACACCATTGGGTCATAGGTCTTGCCATAAATTATAGGTAAGATTTCTATCAAAAGTAGGTCAAATTTCCAGGTCAAGGTCACAAGATCCCACATCATTGCATCACATGAAAGGTCTAACCATAAAGAATGTATATACAAAATATGCAAGCCCTAGCTTAAATAGTTCAAGAGATATTGCTAAAGAATTTTCTTATACATTAGCATATGTAAAAATTATATCCCCTATCGTGCCCCCCACATGGAAGATGGGGAGATGTTTGGGGAACAGCTGTAATGATCCCCACTACAATTAGCACTAGTTTTTATAGTTAATAATGTATTTCACCAAACTTTGGCATTTCCTTACAACGCAACACCACACAATGTACGAGCTAGGCTGTTCGATATGTAATGTGTATTGTATGATATCTCAAATGCATTCAACTCAAATAGTGAAATGAATATTAGATCCCTTCAAAGTATTCTCCGCAGTTTGAAATACATAATTTCAATCTCTGAATCCATTTCTGAAATGCATCATGGTATGCTGATTTAGGTAGACCTCTGAGGCACTGACTGATGGCTGAGCCAAGGGCTTGTCGGGACTTGTAACGACGACAAGATAAGAACTTTTTAAGTTTTGGAAAAAGGAAAATGTCGCATGGGGCTAGATCTGGAGAGTATGGTGGGTGTGGCAAGACGGTAACCTTCTTCGACTTCAAAAATTGCTTCACAAGCTCAGATGTATGTGATGGAGCATTATCATGAAGTAGACGAACATGCCTAAATCCTGACACAGGGCGTCGTTTATGATAATATTTCTTGAGCTTTTTTAGTATAACATCTCGGTAATACCGACCTGTGCCACTTTTGCCCTTCGGCACCGGAATTTGTACAGCTATACTATCACATGAGAAGAATATGCAATAAAGAACCTTCTTTGTGCTTATGGTTTTTTTGGTAACTACAGGTCTTCTAACGTGTTTAGTTAGCCATATTTTGTTTCCAATTTTTCTTACTGGTTCGAAATAGTGAATCAAAGTTTCGTCACCAGTAACAATGTTTGCAAATTGTCTTTGATTGAATTTGGAAAACATACCTGTTTTTAGTCATTTGTCAATATATGCGGTATCCATCTGGCAGAAATCTTTCGTACTTTCAAAATACGCTTCAAAATGAAATGCACCCGCGATAGCGATATGCCAACAGCTTTAGCAATATCATGAATCGTGATTCTGCCATCACATTATTTCCCTAACTTTTGAGACATTTGCCTTGCCTGTTACAGTCACAGGTCGGTCAGATTTTGCTGCATCTTTGACGGACTCTGTGCCAGTCAGAAATTTCTTTCTCCACCTACGAACTGTCTCATAAGATACCTTATCAGACCCATAAACTTCCCCCAATTCAGTAAAAATCTGCATTACCGAATGACTGAGTTTTATGTGAACTTTTATATAAGCTCTAATTTCTTCAATATTCTCAACCCATTTCCCAACCATTATTACAACAGTGGTCAACGACTGGCTCTATTGAAATGACTATAAGTTTAAAACTATGTGGAGCTGAAGGCTTGTGTTAATACCGTTGGAAAGGTATTGAAATGTCATTAACAGTGTTCAAAATTAACCATAGACCGATAGACCGAGTCTATGTCAAATGGCACTGGTCTATGTCAATTGTAATTGAGATAGACCACATTGTCTATGCCAATTTTCTAGGTTTAAAAGCAATAAAGTTATCCCAAAGAACCTTGCATGGTCAGTCGACGTCTGATAAACGTTATGAGGAAAGGAGGAAATTGTTATGGAAATGGAAAGAAAATATGCTTTCTAAGTATATTAGAAGTAAATGAAAACGTTTTAAATTTGTGGGTTTTTTTCTTCAATGTTGTGGTCTATGCCAAATCGATGAGGTCTATGTCATCTTGTTTTGGCATAGACCCATGGTCTATACCAAGTTTTAAACCAATTTTGAACACTGCATAAATATTTCATATTTTTGTTTTTCAACAATTTTTTTTAAATATTTAAACTAAGACAACAAGCATGAAAGTACATTGTCACATGTTGTTTTAACATAGGAAGGAAGATCTTCTCATTGCTTACTTAACAACATAAAGTTTCTCGTTAATACTAATTTACATACTTTGACATGTGCAATGTGAATTATATATATATATATATATATATATATATATATATATACAGCTATTAAAACTGAATAAGTGAATATCTTAATTATAAGAAAAGAAAAAAAATACACTGTCAGATTGATGCAAAGAATGAAGAATGTAAGTGTTTGATATGGTATAACATATTTGTATAGCAAATAGCATAAAATTACATATATAGTCCAAGGACAGACCAACCTAAATGCAAAAAAAAAATTAATAATAATTCTAAAAAATACACAAAAGGAATAATTCATCTGTAAGCAGTGTATATACAGACCTTTCTTGGAAGGTGTGAACACCTTAAAAAATTATAATGGATGTACAGTGTAAGATGTATGCACTATTAACATTGATCACCATGTTGGTATTCAAGGCTGTGAAAAACAAACTTGTAAATTAACAATATAATTACTTAAAGCAGTGAGCAGGCCAATAAACAGAGTAATTTTAAGTCTGAAAGCTAGGACATCAAGTTTGTTTCTTGTGCATAAAACATTCATTTGAATACCTGCATTTAAAACCCTCTATGTTAATTATTTCTT